>NW_007727719.1:20451-45441 GCF_000696425.1 Galeopterus variegatus | reverse complement strand
CCTCCCCCGCCCCGCCCCGCCCCGCCCCGTCACCATCTCACCCACCTGCGAAGAGCCGGGAAGACAGAAAGGACAGAAAAAAGAAGGGCAGAGTCAGCACTATGAGCCCTGAAAGGCCCCCTTTCTGGAACCCCCTGCCCCACCCTGTGGGGACACTCACCCATTGACAGCGACCTGGGGAGCGCTTTGCTGCAGGAAGCAAGAGAGCCTCGGGTCAGGCGGGCTGATCTCTACCCTGGACTTCCCGGGTCCTGGCCCTTCTGTGTCCCCTGAAGTCCCAGCCTCACCTGCCGGCGCCGCCGCTCGTGCTGTAGCTGTTTCTCCACTGGGTCCTCCCAGGGGCGACCCTGTGGGTCAGTGGCCGGAGGCTCCCAGCCGCTGGAGAACTCAGGGCTGTATGGGGGTCCTTCCTCCAGGGGCAGCTCCACCCTAAAGCCAGGGACGGGCCCAGTTCAGGGATCCTGTCCGGTCCCCGACTTAGCCCTGACATTAACTTCACTAAGTTTTCCCCCTAAGCCTGGCTCTATCCCAACTGTTCTACTCTCGCCCCTTTTTTGCCAAGTCCTGCCCCTACCTCTAAGCCCAACTCACAACATCAATTCTACTTCTAAAAACTGCGTTAATTCCACTCAAGTGCCTCACCCAGCCTTTAAATCTCACCTCTGATTCCAAACCGGGTTTCTAGCAACAAACGACCCGCACTTTTCCCTAAGTCGCGTCTCAGGCTCTGCGCCTACCCCTGTGAAGCTCTCGGCCTCCAAGCGCAGACTCCGACCAATCTCCAAACGTATGGGGCAAACCTTCCCTAAGCCCAGCCCTTGCACTGTCGCCCCGTCCCAATCATCTAATCCCCTCCCCTTGCCCTGTAGTCCCGCTCAATTCTCTAAACTCCGCCTTCTGTTCCAATCCAATAGTTTGCTTGTCTTAAACCTCTCCTTCACTCTATTTATTTGTTTATTTTGGCGGCTGGCCGTCCGCTCTGATTTCTGACTTTTCCTCCAATCGGATCCTGGCGTTTGTCCTAAGTCTCGCCCCCTCTCAATTTCTTTAGCCACACTCTTCTAGCGAAGCTCTGCCTCCAACCCGTCTCTCCTAGTCCCACCTTCTCTCCAATCATCACGCCCCCTGCCTCCCAGCACCACCCCTCACCCTGGGCGGGTCCAGGAGTCCCCCAGCGAGGTCCAGAGGGCGTTTTCACGTGGAGTTACATTGTCCCGCAGCAGCGCCACGGCCTCGGACGTCAGGTGTGGCAGCCGCACGCCTCTCGCGAACTCGGGGCCGCCCGAGGTGTTCACGATCTGCCAGGGGAGCAGGAGCGGGCATGCCATCAGACCCTCTTGAAGTCTAACCCCGATTCCTCCTGCTGCAGGGGAAGCCCGAGGGCCTGCGGGGCGGATCGCACCATCTGCAGAGGTCCGAACAGGAAGTGCAGCAGCTCCGGGGAGGAGGGGTTGGCGATGTTGCTGCGCAGTCGGGCCTAAGTGAGGAGGAGAGGTCGGTGCCAGTGTATGCACGGGTCAGACTCGCCATCCCTTCGCCCATGGACGGCCGGGGATGGGCGCGTCCTCACCAGCAGGCTGAAGGCGTACTTGATTTTCTGAAGCACGTCGGTGTACTCGGCCTCCGAGGGAGGCTTGGCCCGCAGCGTCAGCAGACCCTCTGTGGGTGGGGAAACAGGCGCAGCGATGGGAGACACGGAGACAGCATTAGACGGTCAGAGAGAGAGAGAGGGGAAGAGAGAGAGAAGCAGACACCCCGTGAAAGCGTGATGAGAAGTCAAACCTGGCAAGCGGCGGGAGGGGAGTCCCCGGGGAGAGGGAGGATATTTGGGAGTGATCCGGGAGGGAGAGATTCGGGGTCTCACTCGGGGGCGACCCTTACCACCGGCCTCCCGGCGCCGGGTCCTGCGGCCGCGCTCCCGGTGCTCCAGCACGCGGGCCGCCTCCGCCGACTTCTGCAGCTTTGATACGAAGCTCTCCACGTCGTCAAACACGTGGTTCAGGATGTCCTGGGGGACGGAGGTGCGGAACACGTGGGGCTCCTGAGTCCCAGAGTCTCAGCCCTGTCACAACCCTTAAGCCTTGTGCTCGCTTTCGGCAGCACGTGTACCAACCCGCGAGCCAAGAGCTCCTGGACACGCGCCCAGTCCACACCACGGCCCCAGGGCTGGCCTCGCCCCCAGGCCGCGGTCACTGCTGGCTACACCCCCACACGACTGACCACGCCGCAGAACCAAGCCGGGCTCCGGAGCCCAACCCCGCCTCCGGAATTCGGAAGTCTGAACAGACCTGGGACCCGTGCCCCCCAGCGGTCTTCGCCCCCACACCCTAGCCCCACCTCTAGACATCGGCCCCCGCTCCAGACCCTGACCCCGCGCCGCTCACCACATCCCGCTCAGCCTGCAGACTGGCCAGGTCAGGACCCCGGGGTCCCAGGTCCGGGGAGGCCGGGTCAGCTCTGCTCGACGTGCCCTCTACGGCGGGCCTCCGCGCCTCCTCTGCCTCGGGGATGGGCTCCGCCTGGGGGCGGCCGGCGCCCGCTTCCACTGTGCTGATTACAGCGCGAACCGACGGGCGGCGCTGCAGGGGTGGGGTCTCGGCGGCGGGCGAGGGGCTGCGCTGCAACTCCTCCTGCGTGGCCCTGCGGAGAAGAAGGGGAAACCGAGGCTGGGTCAACCGACAGGTCCCGGAAGGGAGAATTCGGGAACGAGAATTCTTTTTTTTTTTTTTCCTTCCCTTTTTGTCTTTTTTACTGACCGGTAACGGGATCGCAACCGTCGGTGTCGCGCCGGTACCGGGGACCGGCAACGAGATCGCAACCCTCGGTGTTGCGCCCACACTGCGCTCAGACAGTGAGCGGGAACCGGTCTCCACATGGGATCCGAACCCTTGGCGGGAGCGCCGCCGCACTCCCAACCGGCGCACTCTCCAGTGCGCCACCGGGCCGGCCCCGAGAATTCTTAGAACGAGAGACACTGAGGCTGAAAGGGTCAAACATGGGCTCAGAGGGGTAGGGAGAAATACAATATGGGGAGGAAGAGCACCTCTCTAGAGGAAAACCGAGGCCAGAGGGAGGAGAAAGCGAGGACCATGACGGAGGAAAGTGAAGTCCTGGAGAGGGGTCCATTTGTCTGGGAGGTACAGGCAAGACTTGACCAGGATTTGACTCGTTCAGCTCTAGGCTGGTGATATCAGCCCATTTCTTGGATAAGGAAACTGAGGCTCAGACAGGTGAAACTGGCTTCCCAGAGACCGCGTCTCCCCTCTACCTCTCACCTGAGCGCCGCCGCCCTGCGCTCCCCACGACCCGATCGGTAATTGTGCAGAGCCCCCTGGATGTCCTCTCGGATCAGCTCCGCCTGCCAAATACACTGTTAGGCCACGTCCCTCCACGCCCCACCCAGTGCCAGCCTCGGGCCACGCCCCTGATCATTCCTTGGCTCCTCCCCAAACCACGGGCTGGCACCGCTCCTGCTGGTGGACCAGGCACGTCCACGCCCTGGACTCACGCCCTCGCCCTAAATCTGTTCCTGACCTAGACCACGACCCCGCCCATGGAGACCCAATCCTGGTGGTTCCTCGTCCACATCACCCCCCATCCTTGTTCTGGCCACTCCCCTAGACCTTCCTCTATGTCCTCAGAATATTCGAGCCCTCAGCCTCCCTTACATCCCACCCTCATTTTCTATCTCGACTCTGTATCCAACCTGTCCTCAAACCCCACTCCCTTCCAGAAGCTCTTTCCCAGGTCACGTTTCCTCCACTTGGGCTGACCCGTTCTTTGCTCTCAGGACCCGCCCAATTTCTGCGCCTGCTCTGGACTCCACCCCATTCCGGCTCCGCCCGCAGAACTAGCCTGAACCCAGCCGGGTCCTCTGCTGTTGTCCCCCAACCCGGCCCGCTAACCCCGAGGCGCAGGCCCTGGAAGAAGTGCACGTCCGGCTGCGCGCGCTCGGGCTCCTGGCACACGAGTAGCAGCAGCGAGCGGCTCCGGCCGGGTGGCATCACTGCGTCGCAGCGCACGATGGCGCCCAGCGGGTACGACTCCAGCTCCTCCTGCCGGGTGGGACGATGCAGTAAACGGAGGACCCGAACTAATAGTAGTACTAAATGGTGACTGCAGTGCCCAGTAGGTACAGGCACTAACTAGGCAGGGCAACTTCACGAGGTTAGGGGGGTTAGATAGTTCCCCCGTTTAACAGATGAGGATATTAAAGCTCAAGAAGAAGTCTGAGTCCTAGAGGAAGGACGCCAAGATTTACACTCAGGCCCCCTTTGAAAGCCCCGAGGGTCGAGATCTCCATGTCCCTGCAGGCCCAGGCCAATCACTTCTTCCACCCACGTGCCCCCTGGCACCTTGGAAACAGAGTCGAGCAGTGTGACATGGTCAGTGGACACTCGCAGCAGCATCTCCTGTGCCCAGACCCGGCCCTGGCTGTCCATGACGGCCAGCTTCCTTGAGGCATCTTCCACGGTGTGCACGCCATCCTCTTCGCCCAGGCAGAACGTCACCAGGTGCTGGCACAGGCCAGGGAGAAAGGAGTGAGTCCCAGGAAGATGCCAGATGGGTTCAGAATCCCCTGGAATCAGACTTGCAGCCTGAGATGAACCACAGCTCCTCCAAGAAGCCTTCCTTGATCACCTGCTCCACAAATCTGCCCCTTCTCCTAGTGCCTTTTGTTTCTCTTTCATCACCTGTGTCTCTCTTCTCACCAAGACCGGAGGCTCCTCGAGGACAGGGAATGGGTCTGGATTGTATCTAGTTCCTTCTAAATGACTTCTCTGGTTTCCCACGGTACCCTCTGCCACTTCCATTAGAGCACCTGGCACTCGTTGTCAGTGCCTCTGGAGTTTGTCTATCCCTTACTCATCCGGGACTGCATCTGATTTGTCCCTGTGGCCCTACTGTCTAGCATAAGGGCTGGTCTGGCGGACAAGATGGCAGATCTGAGTGGAACTGAGGTCCTTGACTTAATATCCATGTCTGAGGCAAGGCAGAGGCAGTCCATTTTGCGGACGAGCAAACTGAGTTTCCCACATTCTTTCTGCTTGGCGGCCAACTGCTTTCAACAGCCCTATCTCCCTAGGCCTACCTTCCCCCAGAAGACTCCCTGTGGACACAGGCCCCAGACTCACATTGACTGGATACTGGGATACATCGGCCATAACCACAGTGGAGTAACGCTTCCTCTGCTCTGCAGGGGGAGAAGGAGAATGAACCCAGGAGTCCAGGCCCCCAACCCCATCTCCCTCAGACTCAGAAGTCCAGGTCCCCAGCTCTCTTCTTCAGACCCAAGAGTTCAGGACTCTAGCCCCCTCCTCCTTCAAGACCCTGAAGTCCAGGTCCTCAGTTTCCTCAGACTCAGTTTCTGTGCACCTGGGGTTTCTTGCCCCCACACTCACCATAGATAGACTTGGCACTTGGCTTGGGTGCAGCTGCTGGGCTGGTGAAAAAAAAAAAAAGGGTGGCAGGGACTTTGGGAATTAGGGGCAGATCCTGTGGGAATGCCAAGCAGAACAGCAAGGATTTCATTGGGAGGGTAATGGGGAGCCATGGAGGGTTTTGAGTAGGAGAGGGCAGGGCCAGTGCTGAACTTCAAGAAGACAGGTAAAGCAGTGGTACCAGCTGGGGGTGGGGAGTATGGTCTCTACTGTCACACAGACCTGGGTTCAAATCCTCTTTCTGTTATTTCCTTGTCATAAGACCCTGGGCAGGGGACTAAGATAGTATCCATCTGGTAGGACTGTTGGGCAAATTCAATCAGATGATGCAGGTGATGTATTTTGCAGTCTCAATAACTGTTATTATCATTCTTGTGATGATGCAAAGGGCTTAGCACACAGTAGTTGCTCAATAAGTGGAAATGGTTACAATAGCATTAGTAATATCTGGAGTAGACAGAATTATCTTCTTCTTCCCCATCCTCACAGGTCAGGCTCTTCCCAGCCAAATCCTTTTCTGTCTCTTCCTGTCACTGGTCTACTCCTCTCGAATCCCCATTTTCATAAAATAACAGAAGCTCATAGCTCAGGTGGGGCCAGAGATGAGGGGGACTGGAAAACACTTTTAGCCACACTCCTGCTCCATCTGCTGCTCCTGCCAGTCAGATGCCCCCACAATTTGATTACCTTCCATGTAGCTATTTTGACTTATCTCTCTTTGTTCTTCTCCCTGCTCACTCCAGGAGACTTGAATCTTCATTATAAACAGCCCCAATTTTTTAGCAAGGGTTAATATTTAGTAACAAGATAACAACAGTAGCGATAGCGGTTCCCATGAGTTGAGCACCCACTGTTGCTGAGATTCTCTGCTAAGTCCTGCACAGGCTATATCCCATCAAGCTCTCAAAATTGTCCCTCTTTCAAAGAGGAGGACCTGAAGCTCAAAGAGATGACATCCTTTGATGAGAATCACACTACTGCTGAGTGTGAGCATTCAAATTTGAACCCGGGTCTGTGTACTTCCAAGCGGGAGCTCCTAACCATAGGCTGGGCACAGAGGGAAGAGGCTCATGCTTCCTCCTGAGTGTCCAGAATTGGGCTGTGCACAGTCCCTGGGCTGATATAAACAGGATCCGCAGATATGGGTAAAGAGGTGAGGGGAGGTGGGGTGAGGCTAGGGGCCTGGAGGGCAGGGGGAACTTACCCAGTGGTGGTGCTCATGGTGCTGAGAATGGGGAGCTCCAGCCCACCTGCAGGAACCCTGGGAGCCAACAAAGATGTGATGCCCTGACCTGGCCTGCAGGGACCTATGATTCCTGCCCCAGCTCCTACTTTCTCAGACCCAAGAGTTCAGGTCCCAGCCCCTCCTCCCTCAGCCCAGGCCTCAAGCCCCCTCCTCCCTCAGACCCAATGGTCCAGGTCCCAGCCCCGTCTCCCTCAGACTCAGCAGCCCAGGCCCCAGCCCCTCCTCCCTTAGACCCAGAAGTTCTTCCTCCCTCAGACCCAGGAGTTTAGACCCCCAGCTCTTCCTCCCTCAGAACCTAGAAGTCTGACCCTCAGCCCTCTTCTCTGTGGGACCCAGACCTCCTCACCTGCTCTGTCAGGCTCTGCCTGGCTCTCAGTTCTCCTCTCCCTTCCAGTCTGCCGGCTCCTCCTTCCTTCTTCCTGCCAGAGCTCTTCGCCTCCGCATACCTGAGCACTCATCTGGCACAGCCAGGCTGGAGTGGCCCTGGGGCGGGGCTGGCAGACAGATCTAGGAGGGGGCTGGGACAGCTTCGGGGAGCTAGGAAACTTTAACCGGCTTGGATGAAACAACAATAGAGAATAATAACAGAAACAATAATTTGATGTCACCCTTGTTCACATGTCAGAGTTGAAAGCTCTGTCGTAAACACTCCCTTTGAATTCTCCTAAAAACTGGGAGAGGCTGGAGGTTTGATTTCCACTTGACTGATGTGGAAGCTGCAGCCTAGAAAAGTTAAGCATCTTATTCATGTTGATTGGTCAAAGGAGGTATGTGGAAGGGGGATTTGAACCCAGGGCTGATGTTATATCTCCAGGGCCAGTGTCCATCCCTACCTTGTAGACTCCTACTGTCCAAGGTTACTGTCACCACTGGTGCCCTCAACCCCCACCCCATCCCCTTCCCTCTTTCTTTGGAAATTTCCCCCAATAATCCCCCGTTAGGATAATAGCTGAGATTGAGTTTATTAAGTTCAATAAACTTGGCACAGCTCCAAGTTTATCACAAAAATGAACAGGATTCTCAGGCATCAATACCTCTCTAAAAGCTCTTTTTGAGAACTCCCTCCATTCCATGGTAACCAAGTTGTACACACCATTTCTTCCCTCAAATGAGGGAGGTGTGTGTGAGGGGGGGCGTCTCCATTCCACAGATGAGGAAACTGAAGCCCAGAAGGATTAAAAAGTTGCCCAAGGTTACACATGCAGTGAGTAGATGAGAATGGCAAACTCTAAGGCCCAGAACTTAGAGAGCAGGGGCAGGGGACAGACGTGCCTGCTCTTAGCCTTTCCCATTATTGATGATTTCCACCTGGTTTCCACAACCACCACCTCTCACCTGGGCCAATGCAGTAGCCTCCTAAGTGGAGGCCTCATCCCTGTTCTGTCTTTCCTCCCCTCAGCCTAGTCTCAATGCAGGAATCCTGTAGAAAACCAAGTCAGCTCATGACAATCCTCTGCTCAAAATCTTCTAGTGGCTATTCATTTCTCTTTGGATAAAAGCTGAAGTCTTACAAGGCCTAAAGGGAATGACTCTGATCTCATCTCTTCTTCCTCTCCTCCTGAATCACTCTGTTTCAGCACACTGGCCTCCTTGCTGCTCCATGAACACCCAGACTCCATCCTGCCGCAGGACCTTTGCACATGCTCCTCTCTCTGTCTGGAATACTCTTTCACCTGATATCCTCAAGGCTTGCTGTCTCTCCTCCTTCAAGCCTTTGCTTGAATGTCATCTTCTCAGAGAAGCCTGGATGACCATACTGTTTAAAATTGCAGCACTCCTTACCCCACTTCTTTGTAGTCTCTCTCCCCTCCCTACTTTATTTTTCTCCAGAGCACTTATCACCTTCTTACACACTATGTTTCCCATTCATTTTGTTTACTTTATGTTTTCCACATTAGAATGTAAACTTCATGATGGCAAAGACTTTTGTATGTTCAGTCTCCCACTCTATCCACAGCACATAGAATTGTGTTCGCACACAGTAGGAGCTGGAGTGAAATTTAATAAAAGAGATTTTGGCATTTGGTGCATTCATGTGCATTATTTCATTGCCTCATTCAACGCATGTTGACTTCACAGTCTATGCTGAGTGAGGCTGGAAACCAGAGAAGGCATGTTCTTGCTCTAAATTGATTGGGATAAAAGAACAGAGAGATGGGCTGGCCGGTTAGCTCAGCTGGTTAGAGTGTGGTGTTGTAACACCAAGGTCAGGGGTTCAGGTCTCCATACAAACCAGCAGCCAAAAAACAAAAACAAATCAAACAAAAAAACAAGACAGAAAGAAACCAAACTAGTTCAAAGAACAGAAAGAGAGATGATTATATGTGTGGTGCGATGGCAAAAAGCACAGGCAGGTTTGACTCCTGGCTTTGCCACTTGATAATTTTGGTAATATTTGCGTACTTTTGTCTTCTTCTCAGTTCATTATAAATATGTGAGTATGTGTGTGCATGCATAATCCACACAGCATCCTATAAAATGGGTCCAATCATCTGCAGACCCTAAACTCCTGGGGTCTGGACTCCTGGGTCTGAGAGAGGAGGAGCAGGCCCGAACTACTTGGTTCACTGGCAGCGCAGGTGGCCATTCAGGTCCTGCCCACGATGCAGGCAAGACTGAAACCTGAACCTATTATCCCCATTTTATAGATGAAGAAACTGAGGCACATACAAGCTAAGTAATTTGTTTACAGTCATACAACTAATATATGGAGGAGATGATTGAACATGTCATACAATTTTGACCCTGCATCCTTTGATGCTATCCTATGCTGCCACCTTGTGACTCTGCCCCTTTCTAGCTGTGTGACCCAGGGCAAATTACTTAACCTCTCTGTGCCCTAGTCTTCCAACTGTAAAATGGGGATAACAACGTTGGGAGGATTAAGTGAGTTTACTGAGAGTTAGCACAATACCTGGCAAAAAGACAATTCAAGGTCAATGTTAGCCGTGACGGAGATAATGGCCTTTCTTCCCACTATATGCTTAATGGAGGACACAAAGGGTGCTGCAGAAGCTTAAAGAGGCTGCTAAGAGGGTAAGGGTGGGCTTCCTCAGGCTAGAGCTCAACCTGAAGGGTGAATTTGACAGCCAAGGTGGCCTAGAGGATGAGAAAGTGTTCCAGGCCATGAAACTGCCTGAGCAAAGAAGGGGAGGGTTGCCAAGCACTGGGGGCTCCTGGGCAAACTTATGTTCTCAGCAGGTGGTTCTCCTATGTGTAGCAGAGGGAGGAAGGAAGGTCCCTGTGCTTATCTTTCTTTGGCTTCCGTCACTGTGTTCTTGTCGCATTTGAGACATGAATATTTTATGAGCTCAGCTCTGTCTGGGTTGGGATTTGAAGGAAGGAGCAGTCACCTTACCCCACTGACAGAGAAGAAAACAGAGGCTCAGAGCGGGCAGACCAGTAGCCCAAGGTCACAGTGGCCCTGGGTTGTGACATAAATGCCGATCAGGCTGAGCCAGGCCTCTTTCTTTACGTGCACGTGGGGAAACAGCAGAACTCGGTGTGGGGCCCAGACTCCCGGGTCTGAGGGAGGAGAGGGTGGTGCCCAGCTCCTCGCTTTGGGGGCGGTGCAGGTGGCCCCCAGGCCCCGCCCACTCGCTGCTGTTCTGCGGTCTGAAGCTGCAGGCGAGACCGAAACTTGAGCCTCTGCCCTAGTTCCAGGGCCCAGGGCCTCCTTCCTCCTTCCTCGGCCGCAAAGGAGGCCCCTCCCGCTCCCCAAACCGTAGCAAGTCGTTCGCAAATACCGGTCGAGACTCCCACCCCTGCACAGCCTGACTCATTAAGTCCGGGGCGGAGGCAGCGAATCTCTGTCTTGGAAACTCACCAGGGTAGTCCATTATCGAATAACCCGGTTCGGCCTCCGTGCCTAAACTGGGATTATTTGTGCACGGGGAGCTGGATGTTTTTTTCTCCCAGTTGTATGGTCACAGGAACCGAACGGAATTCTCCACTGGGACTTGATAAGCTAAAATTCCCCCTGTGTGTCATATCTGAAACTATCCGCATCTCTTCCATTATCCCCAACCCCCAGCTCACCTCAACCCCTAGGCCATCAGACTGTAGGATTTGCTGATACATTTCCGTTTTGTTTTTTGTTTTTGGTGGCTGGCAGGTACGGATATCCGAACCCTCGACTTTGGTGTTATCGGCACCGTGCACTACCGAGAGAGCTAACCAGCAAGCCCTGCTGATACCTTTCCAGGACAAGGAGAGAGATCAAAGTCACTGGTAACAGGAGCTATGGCATGTTGGGGGGAGGGGTTATAACCTTGATGTGGGGGCTGTTGGCCGGTTAGCTCAGTTGGTTAGAATATGGTACTCATAATACCAAGGTCCAGGGTTCAATCCCTCTACCTGCCAGCCACCAAAAAAAAAAAAAAAAAAAAAAAAAAAAAAAAAAAAAAAGAAAAAAAAATTAGATGGGGGCAGGGTCTCAGAGAAATATATGTATTTACGTACCAATTAATTTCTTTATTCATTCAATGCATGAATAGTTCCTGAGAGCTATTTGTGCCTTACCCTTTCTCCTTAAGAAGAGTTGTATTAAGGAAATAGCCCCTGTCGGCATGCACAGTCATAATTCACGGTGATGTGTGCACTGATGGAAGTGGCACAGGGCACTGTGTGTCCCCAGAGAAGGCCCTTAATCCAACTTTGTGGGTGTGTGAGGCAGTCAAAGAAGCCTTCCCTGGTTAAGTGATAACTTGGTGGGGTTTTGAAGGAAGAATAGGAGTTTGCCGAAAAAGATGAAGGGAAGAATGAAATTCCAAACATTGAGAGTGGCATATGCAAAGTCTCAACGTCATGGAGTAGCAAATACTTAAGCACCTACTGTGTGCCAAGCATGTTCTAAGTCCTGGCGCCACAGAAGAGGGGGAAACAGATGAAGCCCCAGCCCTTGTGTTATTGTTATCCTAGTGGGCATGGTGGGGAGATGGAAGATAAACAGGCAGACATATACATGAATAAGATTTTCAAATTTTAGTAAATGCTAGGAAGGAAATGAAACAGAGGTGAAGAGGTGTGGTGAATGAGGAGCAGGCAGGTGAGGCTGCTTTAGGTGGGGTTGTTGGGGAAGGCCTCTCTGAGGAGGTGGCATCTTAGTTTTGACCTGAATTTCGAGAATGAACCAGGAATGTAGAGAAGATTTCAAGCAGAGGGAATACCTTGGGGAGGCCGACGGGTAGTCTGTAGGGGGTGTGGCTGTGACCTGGTGGGAGGAGGTGAGGTGGGAGACTTAGCTATGAAGACACTCGTGGTGGTGGTGACAACAGTGACAATAACAACTAGAGGGTGGCCCAACTCAAATGGGCTTGGCTTAAACCTCAGTCTCAAGAAGCTCCCAGTCTGGTGGGGGAGGCAAGAAAAACATGGGCTTCCCTAAATATGCTGTAATGGAGGTTTCTCAGGCGGTGCGGAAGCCCAGTTTCCTCATTAAGCTTAAGGGGCCAGGGTAGGTCTTTCTTTGGAGTTCTCTGAGACCAGCCAGTTTTGGAGAGGCGAGGTGCTCGTGGCACCAGGAGGGTGGGTCTAAGAACCGGCCTGGCAGGAGGAAGAGGAGGGTGGAGGAGAGAAGGGGCCAGGGTAGGTCTTTCTTTGGAGTTCTCTGAGACCAGCCAGTTTTGGAGAGGCGAGGTGCTCATGGCACCAGGAGGGTGGGTCTAAGAACCGGCCTGGCAGGAGGAAGAGGAGGGTGGAGGAGAGAGGCTGGTGGCAGGGCAGGAGCTGTTTGTTCTCTGGGAGGGATCAAGGCAGGGCTGTTGGGGCATCCCCTTCCTGAAACTGGAGGAGACTGGCTTTTTCTGAGGCCTGAGAGGCTGGGCCAAGGGGTCAGTGAAGGGGATGGGACCCCAGATAGACCTGAGTTTGTATCTTGGGTTGGAGCAAGTGATTTTACTCTCTGAGTTCCCTGAACCTCAGTTTCTTCCTCTCTAAAAGGAGCATAAGTTCCAGAACCTGTGTTAAGAACTGGTGGGAGTATTGGTGTGATGAGATGTGGAAAGTGCTTGGAGCATAGTAAGTGCTGGGACGTAGTAAGTGCTCAGCAAATTGGTGAAAAATAAATAGACAAAGGAATGACCAAACAACTAAATGACCTAGGTGACACGAAGTGGCAAGAGATGGCTCTGCAGAGAGACAGCTCTGCATTCCAGTGCCTGCTTCAATATCTCAAGCAACTGACAGCCTCACTTTCTCCAGCTCTAAACTTCTTATGGCCATTCATTCATTCAGGACATTCATTCATTCAACAAATAGTTATTAAGTGTTTCCTCTATACCAGGCACTGTTCTAGGCACCAGAGAGAGAGAGATGTGAATGAAATAGCCCTAAACTTGCCCTTGCAGAGCTTAGAATCTGGCAGTAGACACAGTGGTTAAACAAAATAAAAAAGTAAACTAGGTAGAATGTCGGGGGGCGATAATACCATGGAGAAAACTAAAGCAGGGAAGGGGACCAGGGAGGGTTGAGTGGCTGTTTTGGAGGTTTATTTAAAATTTAGTATGATGGGGAAGGCCTCCCTAACAAGGTGATATTTGGCTGAAGACGTGAAGGACGTAAGGGAGTGAGGTATCCCGGGGACAACTGGGGAAGGATTTCCAGGCAGGGGGAATTGCTAATATAAAGGTCCTGAGGTGCTCAACACAGCAGGATCAGCGTGCCTGGAGCAGAGTGGATAAGGTGGGAGGGTGGGACATGAAGTCAGACAGGTGATGGAGGTGGGACATGAAGTCAGACAGGCGATGGAGGTGGATCATGGGCTCCCAGGGTTGCTGTAAGGATCAGAAATATTGAGGGAGCTATAGAAATGTTTTGATTAAGTTTTTAAAAGTTTTTTGATGTAAAATTCACATAACATAAAATCAACCATTAGCCATTAAAAAGTGAACAATTCAGTGGCATTAAGCACATTCACAATGTTGTTCAGCTACCACCTCTATTTAGTTACAAAATATTTTCATCATCCCCCAAATAAAACCTTATATCTGCTAGCAATCACTTCCCGTCCCTCCTGCCCCCCAGCCCCTGGCAACCACTAACCTGTTTTCTGTCTCTACGGATTTGCCTATTCTGGATATTTCATATAAATGGAATCCTACAGTATGTGACCTGTTGTGCCTGGCTTCTCTCATTCAGCACGATGTCTTCCATGTTCATCTATGTTGTATTGATCAAGTTTTGAAATAATTTCAAGTTTATGGAAATGTGACAAGAAGAATACAAAGAATTTCGATATACTTCACTGAGATTCCCCAGAGGCTGACAGTGAACATGAACAATTTTGCTCTCTCTCTCTCTCCCATTCACACACACACTTTAAAAAAAAATTGTTTAAAAGTTGGTTGCAAACAGGATGTCCCTTTACTCCTAAATATTTTCAATGTTTTCTAAAAATAGTGTCTGAGATTCAATCCCAGATCACATATTGCACTTAGTTTTCCTACCTCTTATTGTCCTTTAATCTGGAAAAATTTATCAGCCCTTCTTGATCTTGACACTTTTTTTTTCTTTTTCTTTTCTTTCTTTTTTTTTTGAGTGACTGGCTGGTAAGGGGATCTGAACCCTTGACCTTAATGTTACAAGAGGATCCAAATTCTTGGCCTTGGTGTTACAACACTGCACTCTAACCAGCTGAGCTAACTGGACAGCCCCTGACCTTGACACTTTTGAAGAGGTCAAGGTAGTTATTTTGTAGCATGTCCCTCAGCTTGGTTTTCTTTGATGCTTCTTCATTATTACACACCAGTTATGCATCTTTGGCAACAATATCACAAAACTGACATTGTGTACCTCTTAGTGCATGTATCAAGAGGTGTCTGTTTATCCCAATATTGCTGGTGTCAGCTTTGATCACTTAGTTCAGTAAAGTTACAATTTCTCCGTTTGTTATTACTAAATATCTTGTGGGGAGATGCTTTGAAATTATGTAAATATCCTTGTGTGTCACAAAACTTTCAACCATTAGTTTTATTATCTGTTGATATTTCTCATCTGAATCAATTATGATTATGGTGGTTCCTAAATGGTGATTGAGTTAAGTGTCAAAAGAATCCCCTAGATTCAGTGTGGAAATGGACTGTAGTGGAGGACAGGGGGAATCAAGGAGACAGTTTAGGAGGATTTCACACTAATCCAGTGAAAGATGGCAGCAGTGGAGATGCTGAGACCTGCTCAGATTCTGGATGTACTTTGAATGAAGAGCTGGCAGGGTATGACAGAAAAAGAGGAGACAAGGGCAACTCCATGTTTTGGTCTAGGAGATTGGAAAGCTAGAATTGCCATTTTTCTGAGATGGGATGATTGTTTATATAACAGAGAAGCCCATAGTATTAGTGGCTTAAACAAGGTAGAAGTTTATTTCTTGCTCTTATAAGTATAGGTTAGCAGTTGATCCAGGGCTTATTTGGGGGATCCATAAACTCCAGGGATCCAAGCTCCTTTCATCTCATTGCTCTGGCAAAATATAGCTTCCAACTCATGGTCCAAAGTGGCTGCTCTAGCTCCTGCCATCACATCTGCCTTCCAGGCAGGACAAGGAGGAAGGAGAGAAATGCTCACATCCCATTGGTCAGAACTTAGACACATGACCATATCTAGGTGCAAAGGAAGCTGGGAGATGAGTTTTTTTTTTTTTCTTCCTTTTTGTCTTTTTTCGTGACCGGCAACGGGATCGCAACCCTCGGTGTTGCGCCCGCACCTCGCTCAGCCAGTGAGCGGCCGGTCTGTATGTGGGATCCGAACCCTCGGTGGGAGCGCCGCCGTGCTTCCCAAGCGGCGCACTGTAGCAGTGCGCCACCGGGCCGGCCCAGGGAGATGAGTTTTTATTCTGGGTGTTCATGTGCCCAGCTATAAATCAGAAGCTTTAGTACAATGAGCAAAAAGGGAAAAATGGATACTGGGGAACAACTAGTCGACGTTCCTAATGGGAAAGTCCTTAATGCTGGAGCTGCTCTTCCTATATCACTTTTGTCCTTCTGCAATTCATATTCTACATCTCAGCCAGAAAAAAAACATAGAATTATACATTTGCTCATAACCCTCCATTGCTCAAAACTCTTCTGTGGTTCCCCAGTACCCTCTGCATCAGAGTCGAGCTTGTCAACCTGGCATTGGAGTCATAATCTGGCTTCTTCTTGCAATTGTTCCAGCTTCATTTCTTCTAACCCCTTCCATACCTTACACTTCAGCCAAAGCAAGCTACTTCCTCCTCCCACAACATCTCCCATGAATTCCTGCCTCTTTCATTTTGTTTAAGTGGTTCTCACCGTCTGGAGCTCCCTTCAAGGCTGGAGGAAAGCCTGTCTGCCCTTGTGGCCGTGATCCATACCATGTCCTCAGAAAGCTTGCCCAGCCTTTGGACAGAGGGATCTTCTCATGAGCTCTCAGAGTCTCCCCCATCCTATCTGGGAGGTCAGCTGTCTGCATGATGTCTACCCTGCTTGCAGGCAAGGTCACTAACTCTCTCCTTCCCTGTCTTCCGTCCTTCTCTCCACCCTTCTCTCCTGTCCATCTCTGCCTCTCTCTCCTTTCTTCCTTCCTTCCTCCCAGTTATTGAGCTATGCATGTGCCACATACAGCAAGGTGTATAAAAAAAAAAAAAAATCCCCAAACACCCAAAGCAGTTGTTCCAGTTATTAAGGCCATGTCACAAATTATTTCAACATGCAGTGACTTCAAACAAAGATCACATTTATTTTGCTCATGAATCTGCCATCTGCACAGGCCTTGATGGAAGCAGCTTATTTCTGCTCCATTTGGTGACAGCAGGGTCCGATTGGAAGTTGGGGTGGGGCCTGGGCTGGAAAGACTTGAATAGTTGGAGTCTGGGATTATTGGGGCTCCTTGGCCATCTGCCCTTATTTCTATTCAGTCTGTTCAGCATGGCTGCATTGGGGGAGCTAAACTTCTTTCTTACCTGTTGGTTAAGGGCTCTCTAGTTGTGTGTGGGGGGGAGAAGAAATGGAGGGAGAGAAGGGATATAGGGGAAGAGAGAGAGGAAGAGACAGAGAGGAAGAGAGAGAGAGAGAGAGAGAGAGAGAGAGAGAGAGAGAGAGAGAGAGAGAGAGAGAGAGAGAGACACAGACAGACAGAGAGAGAGGAGTGACCAAGCGAGCGAGCATACCAGGCAGAAGCTGTATTATTTTTATGACCCAGCCTGGGAAGACACACAGTGTTACTTCACCATAACTTATTGGCCAAGGCAGTTACAAAGTTTTGCTTATTCTAAAGGAAAGGGAACACAGATTCCATCCTTCCGTGCTCTGGAGGCTCAATGTCACATTGTAAAAAATGCATGTGTGATATACGTTGTGCCACCACCTTTCAAAAATACAATCTGCCACAAAGCCAGCATTTAAGTGAACATTTACTATGTTCCAGGCAGTGTTGTCAGTGCTTCCCATGTGCTCTTCAAGTTACTTCTCACAACAACCCTATGCAGTAAATTCTAATATAAGCATTTTACAGATGAGATAACCGAGGCACAGAAAGGTGAGCAACTAGTCCAAGCACAGCCAGTAAGTGGCAAAGCTAAAATTCACATGGCTCCAGAGCCCCCAGCCTTTAGCACTAAGGTGTCTACATTTCAGCTCCTCTTGGAGCCCAAATATTTGGGCACTCTCTCATTTTAAGAACCAGCATCATATAACGGAAGGAAAGCAGATTTTGGTGACAGGCAGATGTGAGTACAAATCCCTGTTCTTTCATTCAGATAGCACAGCAATTAAGAGAACATGGATTCCCGAGGCTGACTCCTGACTTTGGATCCCGGTGCTGCCTCTTACTAGATGTGTGACCTTGGACAAGTTTCTTCACCTGTCTGTGTCTCAGTGCCCATATCTGTGAAATGTGAAAGGTGATAACAATGGTATGCACCTCAGCAAGGCTGCCATGTGGACAGGATCCATTCATACATGTAAATTGCCAAGAGAAGTGACTGACACATGGTAAGTGTCAACTATGTGTAATTATTATTATTCACCCAGAATATTTATTGTGTTCCTATTGTGTGCCAGAGTTTATGCTGGATGTGGAGTGAACAAGGTAGACACAGGGCATAGTCTTGCCCCCGTGGGGCTCTCATTTTGGAGAAGATGAGAGAGAGAGAGAGAGAATGAGGATTGGAGGGCATTGTGGGAGAATCCTCTCAGCACCTGGGACAGCATCAGGAACTTCTTAACATCAGCAATGGTAAAGGGAGGCACAGCCTACCTGGAGTCCAAAGAGATGTTCTAACCAGCTTGGGTGTGTCTGAGAATCAGGTGGGAGGTCTTCAGAAGAAGTAATTTGTATGCATTGTTCTCTTTATAATAACAATGTTAACAGCCAGCAGTGTTCTGTCACTTACTATGCATTAGGTGCTCCTCATGAACGACTTCCTGTCATTCTTCCAAGTTCTATGACAGGGTCTGGCAAACTATGGCCCACCACTTGTTTTTGTAAATCAAGTTTTATTGGAACACAGCTATGCTCATTTGTCTGCATATAATCTATGGCTGCGTTTGCGCTACCACAGCAGAGCAGGTGCTACAGCAACCACATGGCTGGCAAAGCTGAAATTATTTACTGTCTGGTCCTTTGCAGAAAGTTTGCCAACCCCTGCCCTAGAGGTAGATGATATTAGCACCCCAGTTTACAGAAGAAGAGAAAAAGGCCAAGAAAGTAACAGTGCTTTTTTTCAAGTTTGAAAGAATCAGTGTCTGAACTGAGTGCTCATGTTACTTAATTTTTCAATATTTCTTTATTTTTAAAACTTAAAAAAAATTTTTTTGTGGGTGGCTGGTGAATTTTTCTATATTTTTAATTGTGGTAAAATACACATAACATGAAATTCACCTTCTTAACTATTTTTAAGCATACTGTTCAGTAAGAACTGTTTAGTACATTCACATTGTTGTGCGACCATCACCACCATACATTTCAACAATTCTTTCTTTTTTTTTTTTTAAAGATGACCAGTAAGGGGATCTTAACCCTTGACTTGGTGTTGTCAGCACCACGCTCACCCAGTGAGCCACGGGCCGGCCCCAGAATTCTTTTCATCTTGCAAAACTGAAACTCTGTACCCGTTATTAAACACTAACTCCCCACTCCTGCCTCTCCCCAGCCCCTGGCAACCACCATTCTACTTTCTGTCCCTATGAATTTGACTCCCCGAGAAAGAACCTCATAAAAGTGGAACATGCAATATTTGTCTTTTTATGACTAGCTTATTTCACTTAGTACAATGCCCTCAAGGTTCATCCATGTTGTAGCATGTGCCAGAATTTCCTCCCTTTTAAGGGTGGATAATATTCCATTGTATTATAGACCACATTTTCTTCGTCCGTTCATCCACTAATGGACGCTTGGTTTGCTGTGCCCATGTTCTTAAATACTGCCCTTTACTACTTCTCACAGTATGGTTTCACCTACACAAGCGAGAAACCATTATCCAATAACAATGAGAAAATGTAGATGAACAAAACGTGGAAAACACTCTACCTGGCAAAGACCCTACACAGAATATTATAGTGTCGTTGTTTTTTTTTTTTTATAACTCTAAAAATATACAAGTGAGTATAACTTAAAAGAGAGAGAGAGAATCAGGGCTGGCGGGTGAGCTTAGTTGGTGAGAGCGTGCTGTTGATAACATCAAAGGGTTTGGATCCTTCCCACTGGTGAGCCGCCAAAAAAAAAAAAAAAAAAAAAGACTTAAAAGAGAGAGAGAGAATCAGGGCTGGCGGGTGAGCTTAGTTGGTGAGAGCGTGCTGTTGATAACATCAAAGGGTTTGGATCCTTCCCACTGGTGAGCCGCCAAAAAAAAAAAAAAAGAGAGAATCAGTCTTGTGCTTCACTCCACAGCCTGCTTTCCCTCCACTGTATTGGAGGTAAATGAAGGAACTCATAGAATTTCTTAAACTTTTAAGCCCTATGAAGCTGTGTTCTGAATCTTTCCAGAGACAAGTACAGATGAATTAAACTTGACTGTTCTTGTCAGGGGATCTATGAGGGCAGGAACCTTGTCTGTCTTGTCACCGAATTCCCAGTGTCTAGCTTGGTGTCTGGGATATAGTAGGTTCTAAATAACTGTTGAAGGGAGTGACTGACCACTAACCTACTGATGGACATTGAAGTTGATTTTATTTGCTTCTAGTATCTTACGAGTGGAGAGAGACAAGGCTGTAAGGAACATTTTCCTGTGTGTGTTTCTTTCTGAATGATCAATTATTCCCTTAGCATAAATTCTTACAAGGAAAATGGCTAGGTCAAGGATATGCACAGATGATGGTTTTGCTACAGATTGCTGAATGACCTTTTAGGAGCGCTGTACTAATTTGACACTTCCACCAGCAGAGTATGCGTACATGTTTTCCCACATCCTTGCCATCACTGGGTATTATTGATTTCATTCTGCCAATCTGATAACTGAAAAAAATTATCTCATCATTGTTTTAATGAGCACTTCTTTGATACTCATTAAAGCTGAGTAGTTTCTTGTGTGAGTTGACTTTCTTTGCAAATTGCTTATCATGTTCTTTGCCTGTGTTCCCCTCTTTCTATTGGGGGTGAGCCTTTTTTAAAAAATTAATTATTGATTCATAAAAGTTCTTTACATATTAAGGATGCTAACTCTTTGTGATTTGGGTTAGTAAAAGAAGCCAGAGGTTGAGGGAGGGGAAATCATGGTCCAAGGTATACATCTAGAAGAGATGGAGTAGGGATTTGAAACAAGATCAGTCTAGATCCATGTCTGGAGTTCTTTACCACAGCCCTTACGGCCCCTTCCACCTTCCCAGGCCTCACTTTCTCTGCCGCCCAGGAGCCCTTAGTTCCGTCAATCTCAGAAAGGGGAAGGTCCTCTCACCAGACCCAACCATCTTTGCTACATCCCCAACAGCAAACCTTTTCTTTGTTTTGTCGTGTGGATTAAATGAGATATTTAGCCACTGCTCAGTACAATATATGGCAAATACTAGGGACTCAGTAAATAGTAGCTGACATTATTTTTTATTTTTATTCCTTTCTCTCTTTTTTATTTTTTGTTGTTTTATAGTGGTTGGCTGGCATGGGGAACTGAACCCTTGACCTTGGTGTTACAAGGCTGTGCTCTAACCAACTGAGCTAACCGGCCAGCCCTTATTCTCTTCTCTTTAGCCACATCTCTTGCCTGTTGCCTCCTGTTTCAAGTCACCCTCTTACTATCCCAAACAATCTGTTACTCCCCAAGCAACTTGCCTCATGAAGCCTAGCCTTTGCATATGCTGTTACATCTATCTATGTTACCCCTCTCCACTCAGTCCACTTGAAGAGCTCCTACTCATCCTTCAAAACCCTATAGATTTTCCCCTCTCTGGGAAGTCTTCCCTAACTCCTAGGCTATGTCTCCATTTACAGATCCTGGACCCAGGGTTGTGTCTACACATCCTGTGCCTGGAACCAAAGCACACAGTTTTCAGGGCACTACAAAAGCAAGATACATTTCTTCAAAACCAAAACCAGAACCAAAAAAACATTAGCTCCAAACTGGGCAAGTTATGAAGCCAAGAGAACACATTTCATTCTATGTCTACAAAACGAAATATTACATCAACTTTATTAAATGTCAAAGCCAATATTCAGAAATCTTTTGGGACACTTGGAAACAATTTATTAGTCAGGTATTTCCCACTTCGTAAGAATTCTCAAGTATGCCTGTTGATTGCTGACAAACTGGATTCAGTCATAAATCAAACGAGCTACTTGTGGTCAAATAATTTCCAAAACAAAATAATAAAATATCTTTTCAGTGTTCTTTTTTATTTCATTTTTTCATTTTGATCAGCTTTATTGTGGTATTACTTACATCCAAGAAACTTCACTATTTTTAAGTGAACACATTGATGAATTTTGACAAGTGTATAACCATTATTATGATCAAGATAGAGGTTATTTTCAAAATCTCAGAAAGTTACTTTTGCAATAATTCTGTCTCCCACGCCCTCTGCCCCTGGAAGCTCCTGATCTGCTTCTTTCACAACAGCTTTGTCTTTTCTAGAATGTTATATAACTGGAATCATACAGCTTGTAGTCCTTTGTGTCTGGTTCCTTTCACCCAGGAGAATGATTTGGAGGTTCATCTGTGTTGTCACAACTATCAGCAGTTTGTTCCTTTTTATTGTTGTTTATTGTAATTGTATGAATTTGCCGTAATTGCTTATCTATTCAACTGTTAACATTTTGGTTGTTTCCAGCTTTTGGCTGGGATGAGTAAAGCTCTTATGATCATTCATATATATAAGTCTTTGTGTGGACATATATTCTTATTTCTCTTGGTTAAATATCTAGGAGTGAGTTTGCCGGGTCCTAGCATCTCTCCCCACCTCCATCAAACTTTCATTTTTTTATCTTTTTTTTTTTGGCAGCTGGCCCATACGGGCATCTGAACCCTTGACTTTGGTGTTATAACACCGAAAAAATTTTTTTTTTAAATTTATTTTTTAAATAGATATATATTTGTAAATATTTAAAAGTTGTATATATTTAGGGTGTACAACATGATGTTTTGATATAAATATACATTGTAGAATGGTTAAATCAAGCTATTAAACATGCGCACGCGGGGCTAGCACATATTTATATTTTCGTGGTTAGAACATGTAAAATCCACTCAGCAATTTTCAAATATACAATATATTCTTATTAACTATAGGCACCTTGTTGTACAGTAGACCTCTTGAACTTATTCCTCCTGTCTAACTGAAATTTTGTGTCCTTTGACGATTTAAAAGTTTTTATTTATTTATTCTTTTTCTAGGAGTTTCTTATGGCCATTTTTTAAAATAACAGAAGCCCCAAACACAACAAAACATAATGTGGGATGTGGTCTGAATATGTTTGAATATTTTGAGGTGGTGAGTGATTTAGGACTACAAAGGTCTTAAAATAGCCCTTCCTGCCTGTGTAACGTCCATTATAGCAGGACTCAGATGATGACAACTTGTATGATGGGGAAGAAAACTTACTCCTGGTTAGGGGGATCTTCTCTGCATTTCCAGTGTTGCCAACTCCTGGAAGCTTAGGAAATGTTAGGGGTTGGAGGTGGGGATCAGGTATAATCGCTCAGCGGAGGTGAGCTGAGCCAGAGAGGGGGTGCAGGTGCCCAGAAGTCTATTCCAGTTTGGTGGGGGCGACAAACGCCAACAGGTAAGTGCAGGACAGTCTGTGATACTCAATCTAAGAGAGGTGGCACGGGCAGAGTACAGGAAGACCTCTGTACGGATTTGAGATGGGAAAGAGCCTCTTTGGGCCCCTGGGGCAGGTAGAAAGAAGGAGCTGGGGCGGGTGCTACCTGCAGCGCCAGTGGCTCCATGCCATCTCTTGTCTCTAAAGTTACAGGGTGGACAGGAACCCCGGGAACCCCGGAGTCAGCCCCTCCCACTACTCCCCTCCCTGACTCAGGAATTCAGGCCCCCAGCCCCTCCTCTCTCAGACCCAGGAGTGCAGGCCCCCAGACCCACCTCCCTCAAGATCCCAGGAGTTTGGGTACCCCCAGGGCTAGCAGGCCTTGGTTTCTGAACATCAACATTATCGAATGCTCCCACAGAGTTTTTGAAGAAGGTACTATTGGTAAACATAGTTTTAGGTGAGGAAACAGGCTGATATATCTGAAGAGCCCACAGAGGGTCGCAGCCTGGAAGCAGCACCTGTGGGATCCCGACACTCTCCGGAACTGCGCCGCGCCTTATCAAGAGCGATGTGACGTCATTCGAACGGGCACGTTGGCCCCGCCCCCAAGATGCGGCCCAGCCCCCGGCTCTTGAAACTACGATCCCCAGCTGTAAAAGCCGTAGGTGCCCATCACCGTAGGCCCCGCCCCCAGGCTCCGTGCCACGCCCCCTCACGGGATTCTTCAGGAAACCATCGGCCCTGCTGCGCCTGCGCCTCCCCGCGCGTGGCTCCCAGGGAAGCTCCTTCTCTGAGCGGCTCCGTAGCCGACCCCGCTCCCTGGTCGCTATGAGCCGCTACCTGCTACCGCTGTCCGTGCTGGGCACAGCGGTGGGTGGCGCCGTGCTGCTCAAGTGAGTATGTGCTAGCCCCGCGTGCGCTGCAATGGCGGGTTGGTTGGCAGCGGGGGAGGGAGGGAAGAAGGCTCGGGAAAGGTCACCAACTCCTCGCCGACCCCGGGAGTCCTTCAGCTCACCCGGCCCGCGGTGCCCTTCCAGAATGTGAGAGGCACACCAGGCCTCGGACAGGGCCTGTCACCGGCCCAAGGTCATCCAGAGGAGGGGCTGGGTCTGGGTTCTTGTAAACATTTTGGTTTACTCTTTCCGGACTTTTAATAGATTAATTAATTAATTAATTCAGCAAATACTTATTGAGCCCTTCTCGTATGTTACATGCTGGCCTAGGTGCCAGGAAAATGTGTTAAAAAAAATTGTTCAGTGCCACTGGTTAAAGCACGGTAAGGAAGACTTTATATCAGGACCATCAAAATATGTCCGGGGACCACGGCGGTGAGGAAGCGATATCGGGCTTCACTCCGAATACAGCTGGGCCTGTGGGGCCTTATAGCCACGGAGCAGGGTGGGGTCAGTGGGTGGAAAATTACAAACAGGAAACATCGGGGTAAGGGGGATTTTGGCTAAACTAACCTAGCAAGATTCTCGCTGAAGACAGGCCAGAGTGATTAGATGTCACCTCAGGATGGTGGCAGATGAGAGATCTGATCAGACATAGAGTGTGATCAGATATGGGGTGGGGTGGGGTGTTCTTGCTAAACTGACCAAAAGTGTTCTTTTGCTAAGACTTGCTTCTGCTAGGAAGTACACAGGTCAGGAGCCTGATTAATGTTTGGCCACGCCTTTCAAAGAATCTTTGTCAAATGTATGCCGCCTAAACTCTCGTTAACTGAAATTAAAGAAGCAAATGTGGGAAATCCTATTACATGAGACATGTTCATATACATTTTGTGTTTCTGTTTTCCTTTCTCCCTCCCTTCCTTCCTCTCTCGTGTCTTTCTTTCCTTTACTGAGAAAGTTGGGATTACACTGAATGTGCAGATTAGTAATAACCATTTATTCTGCACTTGGGGAAAATTCCTTTCAATGTTAGCTGGTGAGTGGGAAGCCCAGGTGGAACTCAAGCATGTCTGACTTAAGAACCCCCAAGTCTTTCTGCCACTGTGTACAGACCCTCCCTATCTGGACGTTTTGCACCCACAGATTCAATCAACTGGAGATCAAAAATATTTTTAAAGGGCCGGCCCAGTGGCGCACTGCTACAGTGCGCCGCTTGGGAAGTGCGGCGGCGCTCCCGCCGAGGGTTCGGATCCCACATACAGAC
>NW_007727719.1:16979-19745 GCF_000696425.1 Galeopterus variegatus | reverse complement strand
GGGCGCGACACTGAGGGTTGCGATCCGTTGCCGGTCACGAGAAAAGACAAAAAAAGGGGAAAAAAAAAAAAAAGAAAATATTTTTAAAAACCCATAGTAGTGGATTATGTCCCCCCACAACTCACTGAAGCTTGAATTGTGTCCCCAAGTTTTATGTATTAGAAACTTGGTCCCCACTGTGACTGTTAAGAGGGTGGGAAATCCTATTATGGCAATTGAAATGTGGAGCCTTGAAGAGGTGATTGAATCGTAGAATCATGCTTTAGGAGATGGATTAAAAATGGTGGTCAGGAGTGTGGTTCTGAGGGCTTTAAAAAGAGAATGAATGAGAAGCTCTCTCTCTTGCTCTCTCTTCTCTCTCCTTCCACCATCTTGCAATGTGAGACCCCTGGGTCTCTGTTGCCACCAACAGATGGACTTTGGACTTCCCAGTCTCAGAAACTGTAAGCAATATATTTTGTTTTTCTTTATAAATAACCCAGTCTCAGGTATTTCTGTTATAGCAACACAAAAAGGACTAATACAGAAAATTAAGGCTAAATATTGGCATGAGACTGATAGTCAACAAGTACCGTAAGGGAAAGTTGAAAAGAACTTTTTTTTTCTTTTTTTTTTGTTCTTTTTTTGAGACCGGCCACACTGCGCTCAGCCAGTGAGTGCTGTGAGCACACCGGTCATCCCTNATTTGGATGGTTCTAGAGAGAGTCTCATCCTGTGACTACATTGTAATCCATCCTTCTAAGGACTTTTTGAGTCATCTCATTTCTTCCCACAGTTAGAAATGACACTGAATGAATGTAACTCTTGGATATGTACCAGAACCCTTAGGACAAATGTCTGGAAGGGGTCCAGAGAGAACACACACATTTACAGTTTTGACACCTAAGACTAAATCACCACTCTGAAAGATTTAGTGGACTTTTCTGTGAGTATTTGAGTAAAGTGCTGGTTTCCTCACATCTCCCGCAGCTCTGGGTATTATTGTTTTTTTAATTTTTTTTTTTTTTAAATTTTTAAAAATCTTTTCCCAATGTGATGAAAGGAGAGAGAATAGTATCTCCTTTAATTTGTATTTCTTTGCTTACTGTAAAAATGATCCCCTTTTTCATATGCTCATCTATTTCCTGAGGCTTCCTGTGTGCTTGGCCCTGTCCAGGGTGTTTTGGGTACAGAGGGAACTAGTCTGTGGCTTTTACACTTGACAGAGGTGGAAGCCTTTGGAGAGTTTTGAGCAGGAGAGCAACATTATCTGCTGTGTGCTTTAGTAGGATCTCTCCAGCCAAGATGTTGAGGGACAAAGTGAGGGCAGGTGAGCACAGAGCCCTAGAGAATGCTTCTGCAAGCATCTGGGTTTGTGCTGACAGTGGATTGGAAGGCTCCATAGAGTGGAGAAGTGGTAGGAATCTGGGTAGGTAGTGCCAACAGGACTTACTGGAGGTGATGTCATTAATGTGATAAAGAATAATGAACAAGATAGTCAGATTCATAGAGACAGAAAGTAGAATGGTGGTTGCCAGGGCTGGGAGGGTAGGAGAATGAGAATTAATGTTTAACAAGTACAGAGTTTCAGTTTTACAAGGTCAGAAGAGTTCCAGAGATGGATGGTGTTGATGGTTGCACAACATTATGAATGTACATAATACCACTGAACTATATACTTTAGAAGTAGTTAAAAGAGGGGCCGGCCCAGTGGCGCACTGCTACAGTGCGCCACTTGGGAAGCGCAGTGGCGCTCCCGCTGAGGGTTCNGAACTTACACCAAGGACACCATCAGCTTCCCTGGTTCTGAGGCCTTTGGACTTGGACTGAGACACGCTACCAGCATCCAGTTTATAAACGGTCTATTGTGAGACTTTTCTTCATAGCCACGTGAGCTAATTCCCCTAATAAATCCCTCTCATATAATTATAACATATCCTATTGATTCGGTTTCTCTGGAGAACCCTGACTAATACACCCATACAATCAAAAATGAAAATACAAATAAAAACAGTATAACAACTGTGTACCTAGCATTTACACTGTTAGGTGTAATAAGTAATCTAGAGATGATTTAAAGTATTAAATCATCATGGAAGGATGTGTGTAGGTTATATGCTAATACTGTGCCATTTTATATAAGAGACTTGAGCATCCACAGCTTTTGGTATCCATGGGGGATCCTGAAACCAAACCCCCACTGATAGGATACCAAGGGATGACTAGTCTTTGTATTCTGTTTTATTTCCACTGTTCATTTAGCATTAAAGGGGGCAAGTTCGTACATGTTCTTGCAGACCTGTTAATTTGGATGGTTCTAGAGAGAGTCTCATCCTGTGACTACATTGTAATCCATCCTTCTAAGGACTTTTTGAGTCATCTCATTTCTTCCCACAGTTAGAAATGACACTGAATGAATGTAACTCTTGGATATGTACCAGAACCCTTAGGACAAATGTCTGGAAGGGGTCCAGAGAGAACACACACATTTACAGTTTTGACACCTAAGACTAAATCACCACTCTGAAAGATTTAGTGGACTTTTCTGTGAGTATTTGAGTAAAGTGCTGGTTTCCTCACATCTCCCACAGCTCTGGGTATTATTGTTTTTTTAATTTTTTTTTTTTTAAATTTTTAAAAATCTTTTCCCAATGTGATGAAAGGAGAGAGAATAGTATCTCCTTTAATTTGTATTTCTTTGCTTACTGTAAAAATGATCCCCTTTTTCATATGCTCATCTATTTCCTGAGGCTTCCTGTGTGCTTGGCCCTGTCCAGGGTGTTTTGG
>NW_007727719.1:14878-16179 GCF_000696425.1 Galeopterus variegatus | reverse complement strand
TGCCGGTCCCGGTCCGGTACGGGTGCGACACTGAGGGTTGCGATCCGTTGCCGGTCACGAAAAAAGACAAAAAGACAAAAAAAAAAAAAAAAAAAAGAAGTAGTTAAAAGAGAAAATTTTATGTTTTGTGTATTTTACACAATAAAAAGGGAAAAAAAAATAAAAGTGAAAAAAGAAAAAACCCCACAAAACCTGGCAGTATCAGTTGCCTCTGGAGAGGGGAAGTGGGTTAACTGGGGGACAGGGTGGGAGGAAGATTTATGAGATTTAAAATTCTGAACCATGTAAATGTATTTCCTGTCCAAAAATAAATAGATCTACTGTACAACATGGTGAGTATTGTTAATGACCATGTGTTGCATACTGAAAATTGCTGAGAGTAGATTTTAAGTTTTCTTACCACATACAAAAAAAGTATGAGGTAATGCATATGTTAGCTTGATTTAGCTATTCCACGGTGTATACATATTTTAGAACTTGTTGTATATGATAAATATATACAACTTTTATTGTCAATTAAAAATATATACCCAAATACAAACACGAATTTAGTAGATGAAAAAAATTAAAGATAATGATAATATATAACTAATATAATATGATACAATAATAAATAGTAAGGGGTTGGCTGGTTATCTCAGTTGGTTAGAACTGGGTTTTATAACAGAGGTCAAAGGTTAGGAGCTCTGTGCCAGCCAGCTGTCCCAAATAAATAAATAAATAAATATATAAATAAAATACGCTGAGGTTGATTGGACTGTGGTGGAGATTTAGTAGCACGTGGGGGTGGTGGTTTAAGATCATTGACCTTGACATCATATTGACCTGGCTTTGAATCCTGAACTTTCCTACTGTGTGACCTTTGGCAGGTCATCTGTAAGATGAGGAAAATGACCTTTTTCCACCTCACTGAGGTTGCTGCAAGTATTTAATAAGAGAATTTTGTTTGCCCAGCACTGCGAGTTCACCCTCCCATTTTCAGGACGACTTCTTGGGGTGGAGGCAGTAATGTTTTCTTGAGCATATACTGTGTGCCAGGGCCTTTGGCAAACACATCTTATGGCTTAACTCTGGATTGTCACAAAAACCTTGTGAGGTAGGTAGTGTCATCATTAAATGTTACTCAAATTATGCAGCATCCTGAGCAAAATAGTGGTGGGTCTGCAAACTGTGGCTCTCAGGCTGACTCTGGTCCACTCTCTGATTTTATTTTTTTAATTTTTTTTTGTCTTTTTTTCCGTGTCTGGCAACGGATCGCAACCCTCAGTGTTGCCCCTGTACCGGACCGGGGACTGGCAACG
>NW_007727719.1:14236-14832 GCF_000696425.1 Galeopterus variegatus | reverse complement strand
GGAGCGCCGCCGCGCTTCCCAAGTGGCGCACTATCCAGTGCGCCACCGGGCCGGCCCCTGATTTTATAAATAAAGTTTTATTTGAATACAGCCATGTACATTTGTTTTATGTATTGCCTGTGGCTGCTTTTATGCTACAATGTTTGAGTTGAGTAGTTGTGACAGACCATATGGATCACAATGTTGAAAATATTTACTATCTGGCCCTATACAGAAAACGTTTTTTACCTCAGTTAAAAAAAAAACCCAGCTACCAAGTATTCTATAACAGCACTGTCAAGTAGATTTTTCTGTGATGAGGGAAGTGTTCTATATTTGCACTGTCCAGTATGATAGCCACTGACCACATGTGATTATTGAGCATAAAGTATAACTTTAATTTTTATTAATTTAAATTAAAAATTAGCTTCAAGTGGCTGGTGGCCACTGTATTGCACGGTGTTCTTTCGTGTGGAGGTAGTGTTAATGTGGCTGGTTTCCTATTGGTGGACATTAGCTCATTTCCAGTGTTTAGCCTTTGTGGGATATGGGTGTGGTAGGCAGAAGAATGGCTTTCTAAAGATGTCCATGTCCTAAACCTCAGAACCTGTGAACAC
>NW_007727719.1:13161-14152 GCF_000696425.1 Galeopterus variegatus | reverse complement strand
GGGGGGATGGGGTGGGCAATATGATCTTATAGGGTCCTTATAAAAGGGAGGTAGGAAGGTCAGAGTCAGAAGGAGATGGAAAGACGGAAGCAGAGGTGGATACGATGAACTTTGAAGACTGAGGATGAGGCCATGAGGAATGCAGGTGCCTCTAGAAGCTAGAGAAGGCACAGGAACAGATTCTCCCCTGGAGTCTCCAGAAGGAACCAGCTCTGCCAGCACCTTGATTTTATCCCAGTGAGACCTATTTCAGACTTCTGAACTGTAGGCTGATAAATCTGTGTGGTTTTAAGTTTGTGGTAATTTGTTACAGCAGCCATAGGAAACTCATACAGTGGGTATTTATAAAATGGTGATTGTCACCTCATGGTGGTCTCACATACACCAGACTTGGTCTAGCCCCGTATGGAGACATGACAGTGACTCCACGGTGTGGTGTGAAGTTGTTTTTGTCTTTCCTTGGAGATATGAGATCATACAGTCAGGTGCACATGGGGTGAGAATGAACATATAGAAATGATTATGCTGTTTCTCACCTGTAGGGACTATGTTGCTGGCGGGGCTTGCCCCAGCAAAGCCACTATACCTGGAAAGACAGTCATTGTGACAGGCGCCAACACGGGCATCGGAAAACAAACTGCCTTGGAACTGGCCAAAAGAGGTAAAATCATGCCTGCTTTTGGGTCTTGAGATATTTGTACACCCATGTTTACAGCAGCATTATTCACAATAGCCCAAATGTGGAAGCAACCCAAGTGTCCATTCATGGATGAATGGATAAACAAAATGTGGTCTATACATACAATGGAATATCATTCATCCTTAAAAAGGAAAGAAATTCTGACACATGCTACAACATGGATGAACCTTGAGGACACTATACTGAGTGAAATAAGCCAGTCACAAAAAAGATAAATACTGTATGATTTCACTTATATGAGGTACCTAGAGGAGTCAAATTCACAGAGACAGAAAGTGGAACGGTGGTAGG
>NW_007727719.1:10238-12444 GCF_000696425.1 Galeopterus variegatus | reverse complement strand
GGTAGGGGCTTGGGGAGGAGGGATGCGGAGTTGTTTAGTGGGTATGGTATTTCAGTTTGAGAAGACGGAGGTGGGTTCTGGAGGTGGATTGTGGTGATGGGCACAACATTATGAGTATATTTAGTACCATTGCAGATGTTCAGCACATTTTGGTTTTGATTTTTCTCTTTGTGTTGGCCTTTCTCTTTCCTTCTGTAATTGGACTCAGTCCTAATGTCTGGGTTGGGGCCAGGGTCAGAGGTCAGTGCCTGCCCTGAGTCTGTTCCAGTCTTACTGGTCAGGCGTTTTGTAGGATGCTTCTCTTTGTGGGTTGGTGTGATGTTTTTCTCATGGTTAGATGGGTTATGGAGGACATCCATGGTGGAGTAGCACACTCCTCATCCCACGCAGGTCCCTTTGGAAGGTAGAATCAATGGGATCAGGTGTTGTTGGGTGAGGCGTGGGAAGGGAGAAGGCAAGGTTTTTGGTGTGAGCAACTGGAAGAGTAGGGCTGCTGTCATCTGGGATGGGAAGTTAGGTTTGGGGGCTGGGAAGATCAGAGGCTTTCTTTGGGCTGTGGAGGTGCAGTGTCCAGGGAAATGGGTAGGTCCCTGACACCAGGCCTAAGTGGCTTGTCCACTCCTGTGGTCAGAGCAGTGGGGGACTGTGATGGGCTGCCCCCCACCCTTGCATGGAGTGTGGGGCAAGGAGTTTTCCAAAGGGAGGGACATGCAATCCTACAGGAGATGGTGAGAAGGAAAATTGGGCAGACACACTCACTGCTGTCCTGAGGGTTAGACTACCACCGGGAGGGTGAGCAGATCTGGGGGGTCTGGTGAGTTCTGATTTGGACGTAGTGAGTGTGGACCATTGTTGGGATGTACAGGAGCAGCTGGGTCCAGCCGAGGGCAGGAAAAACCACACAGATCCACATGGTCAACATCATTGCCTTCCGCCTTTTGTTCCATCCCTGTTTCCTGCTCTCAGTTTTCTAATTAAAAATTTTTTTCCCACAAATTTATTAAGATATAATTCACGTGCCACACAGTTCACCCATTTAAATGTACTATTTATTTTTAGTATATTCACAGAGTGGTGCAACCATCCTCACAATCAATTGTAGAACATTTTATCACCTCAGAAAGAAACATTGCTCCCTTTTAGCCATCACCTCCTAATTCCCCATCCCCACAACCCTAGGAAACCACTAATCTGCTTTCTGTTCCTGTGGATTTACCTATTCTGGACATATCATATAAATGGAATATACACGATATGGCCCTTTGTGTCTAATTTCTTTCACTTGGCATGTTTTCAAGTTCATCCATGTTGTAGCATGTGTCAGAACTTCATCCCTTTTCGTAGCGGTATAGTATTCCATTGTATGGATACATTGCATTTTGTTTATTCAGCTGTGGATAGACATTTGTGTTGTTTCTACCCTTTGGCTATTGTGAATAGTGCTGTTGTGAACATTTGTGTGCATATTTTTGTGTCGATGTATGTTTTTATTTCTTGAGTAAATACCTGAGTGGCTTTTTAAAAAAAAATTTATTCCTTTCCTGTGCTTATAGGAGGCAACATCATCCTGGCCTGTCGAGACATGGAGAAATGTGAAGCAGCAGCAAAGGACATTCGCAGGGAGACCCTCAACCACCGTGTCAATGCCCGACACCTGGACTTGGCTTCCCTCAAGTCCATCCGAGAGTTTGCACTGAGGATCATTGAAGGTAGGCAGGAGAATGCTGGCCTTGTGGATGAGGTCTGGGGCGGCTGGCTCCCAAGGCCAGGCCAGGAGTGGATTAAACCAAGCAAGGTCTAGAGCAGGGGTTGGCAAACTATGGCCCAGGGGCCAAAACCAGTTGTTGTCTTTTTTTGTACTGACTGAGAGTGAAAATTTTACAGTTTACCTTTTTTTTTTTTTTTAAACTTTTTTTACATTTACATAGTTAACATTTTAAATGATTGGAAAAAAAAATCAAAATACTAATAATATTTTATGACTTGAAGTTCAAATTTCAGTGTCCATAAATATAGTTTTATTGGAACATAGTCATGCCCATTCATTTATATATTGTCTGGCTACTTTTGCACTATAATGGCAGAATTTGGTAGAAACATTGTATGGCCTGCAAAGCCCAAACTGCTAAATAGCTGGTCCTTTACAGAAAATGTTTCCTCGGGCCGGCCCGGTGGCGCACTGCTATAGTGCGCCGCTTGGGAAGTG
>NW_007727719.1:6789-9946 GCF_000696425.1 Galeopterus variegatus | reverse complement strand
CCAAAAAAAAAAAAAAAAAAAAAAAAAAAAAAAAGAAAATGTTTCCTGATTCCTGCTTTTACAGGAACACTAACTTCTTCTCCATTAGCTTTGCTCACACAAGAAGCAGGTATCAAGATGGAATTAGATGTGTAAGACATTTATTGTCTGTACAGAAATTAGGAATTAGGGCCTGTTGGTTGGTTCACTTATTAGAGTGTGGTGCTGATAACACCAGGTCAAGCTTTCGGATCCCTGTTCCACCAGTGGCCAGGAAAACAAACAAACAAACAGAAAAACAACATGTCAGGTCTGAGGCTGCCATGTGTACAAAGGCTTACTTGCAAGGTTGGCCCTTGGCTGGCATTTGGGAACCTTAATTTCAGAGGTATTGTTGGGTGACCCCAAGGCCACCCTCAGGTACAATGATTGGCTAGAAGTACTCACAGAACTCAGCAAAGCTGTTATACCCACAGCTGTGGTTTATTACAATGAAAGTATGTAGATTAAATCAGTAATGGTAAAAGGTTCATGGGGCAGAGTCCAGGAGAGGCCAGGTATGATCTTCCAGTTGTTCTCTCCCAGTGGAGTCATGCATACAGAACTTACCTCCAGAATTGAAGTGTGACAGCACAGATGAAGTATTGCCATCCAGGGAAGCTCCCCTTAGCTTTAGTGTCGAGGGTTTTTACTGGGAGTTGATCGTGTAGACGTGTAACACCCATGTGATTCACTTTAGTTGCTCAGTGGCCAGCTGCTTCAGAGGCTAAGCTGATACTGTGTGACTGGAGCACCCCCCACCCCAAATTACATTGTTAGCACAGAATATCTGGCATGCCTGAGGCCCTGGGTAAACAAAGACACTCTTATCAAGCAGGATGTTCCAGGGGCTAAGAGGTTATCTCCCAGGAGCCAGTCAAGGTCCAGACCTTTCTTTGGAATGTTCAGGGTTTGGACAATCCAACTCTGCTGAGTCAATCTTTTCCTGCAATGTAGGGTTCCCAGAGCTGATAAGAGTGGCTCACTGTGCCTAAACTGTTTGTAAAAAAAAATAGGGTTTATGCTGAACACCTGCTTTCCTTCTGGGAGTCTGGAATTTGGGTACTGTCTTAATCTGTTTGGGCTGCTATAACAAAATACCATAGACTGGGTGGCTTATAAACAACAGAAATTTATGTATCACAGTTCTGGAGGATGGAAGTCTGAGATCCGGGTGCCAGCATGGTCGGGTTTTGGTGAGGACCCTCTTCTGGCTTACAGATGGCCACCTTCTTGTTGTGTTCTCATACAGAGGAAAAAGAGTGAGCTACTTTCTGCTTTTTTTTTTTTTTTTTAAATATATATATATATATATATATTTATTTCTGGACTATGAGTTGGGGTCTAGTTTCTTTTTTTATTACTTATTTATTTTTAAAATTTTATTAATATTATCTTTTTACATTCTACGATTTTGTTGTAGAGCAGTTGGGAGGGAGAAGGGGAAAGGGGAAGGAAATGGGATGGAAGAAGGAGGAAGGAGGAGGAATGGGATTGTGGCCTGTGGCAACCCCCACATTCCCACAGGGGACACCCGTGGGCTACCAGCAGTGGCTTTGTTATTGCCAGGCTGGGTGCAGATGTCAAGGGGGTGTGGCAATAGCCCTCGCCCCCCACCACCCCAGCTCAGGAACCCGCGGCTCTTCTTGCTGAGGCTTGCTGGTCGTCACTGAGCTGGTCGAGCCTGGGGCAGAGTGGTCGAGACCCTCGGCACCCTACCACCCTGGCTCGTGAGAGCCCAGGGCTTTTCCTGCAGATGCTAGATGTTCATCGCTGGGGTGGTTGCACTGTCAGGGTCAGCACTGAGGCCCTTGGCCCCCATCCTTGGGGTAGGTTGTGGGTGTCAGGGGGACAGGGTTGAGGCCCCCGGCCCTCCCCGCTTCCTGGCTTGGTAGTCTGGCCTTTCTAGGTGTTATAGGTGTTCTTTGGTGAAATGAGACCTTTACTAGTTAATATCAAACTTTGTCTCTGGTTGTGGGTACTTTGTTTTTTCTTTCAGTTCTGTGTTGGATTATTTGCTGTTCCCACCACTTAAAATCTGCACTGGAACTAATTTGTTGTCCTTTGCTTCTTCTGAAATGGGGGAACTTCCTGTGGGGACCAGCACTTGAACTCTATGATTGAGCTAAATTGCTGCTTTGCTGCTGATTCCCTAGGGAAGGCTTTTTGTGCAGCTCAAGTTTTAATAGTTGACTTTATAGGTACTTCTGGATCTGGTGAAATCTGATGCACCTGGGTTGTACAGAAACACTGGTCTGGGTCTGAGTCTTTTCATCAAACTGTACCCCATGCAATTCTATATTCCTGACCTGTCTCCTCTGAGTGGTCCTTCGCTGATAGGGGTTCCAGTCAGCTGTCCTTGCTGTGTCCCAGTGTTCTCCTGGTGGGCCCCTCTCCTCCACTGCCNGAGCAGACTGGTCTCTATATGGGATCCGAACCCTCGGCAGGAGCGCTGCCGCGCTCCCAAGCGCCACACTCTACCGAGTGTGCCACCGGGCCGGCCCCTAGTCTCTTCTTATACGGGCTTATATGACCCAATTCAGGGCTCCACCCTCATGACCCAATCACCTCCCAAAGACACCCATCTCCTAATACCATCACATTGGGATTAGATTTCAACATGTGATTTTTGGGTAGACATAAACGTTCAGCCCATAACATGTACATACCAGGATGAGGGTGCCTATGTGATCAGCCCCAAGTGAAAACTCTGGGTACTGAGTTACCCTAGTAACTTTCTTAGTAGATAACACATCACACATGTCTTCACAACTCCTTGCTGGGGGAATTAAATGTGTCCTGTGTGACTCCACTGGGAGAGTGGAAGCTTTTCCCTGGCTTCCCCCGGATTTCATCCCATGTGCCTTTTCCCTTTGCTGATGGTCCTTTGTGTCGTTTGACTGTAATAAATCATCACTGCGAGTACGACTATAGGCTGAGCCCTGTGAGTTCTTCCTAGTGAATCAATGAACCGGGGATGGTCTTGGAGACTGACACACAGGGGAAGATGCTGTAAGGGAAGAATGGAGAGGGAACTAGAGGAAGCTGGGGAACCACCAGCCACCACACAGGGTAGTTCCTATGGGAGAGGGAGGAAACGAGGCAAGAAGAGCCTCAGACCACTGTGCAGTTCTCAGAA
>NW_007727719.1:3366-5455 GCF_000696425.1 Galeopterus variegatus | reverse complement strand
TGGCCAGGACCAGATGGTGGGAAGCATGGTCTGGGTGCAAACGTGATAGATTTCAGAGCCAGTAGCTGGGGCTGTAGGTCAGTTACTCTGGGGATCTGAGAGGTATATTTCTGGAAGCTGCTGCATCTTCTTGGTGGCTCCAGCTCCCACCATTTCCATCTGATGACCCTGGCCCTGGATCCTGGTGGCACCATCTCCTTCATTTGTTCTTCCAGGGCACGGTGTCTTAAACTCAGCATGATTGACATTGGGGGTGGATCATTCTGTGTTGTGGGAGGCTGCCCTGTGCCTTGTAGGATGTGGAGCAGCATCCCTGGCTTCCACCCACTGAATGCCAGTAGCACCTCCATTCCCTAGTCATGGCAATTAGAATGTCTCCAGACATTAACAAATGTCCCCTGGGGGGCAAAATCCCCCCAGTTGAGAACCACTGAGAGTCTAGCCTGGGGGTGGTCATGGCTTCCTGCTGGTGCTAATGTCCACGCTCCATCCCTGGACCTTCTTGGCTCCTGAGCTTTTCCATTGCCTGTGCAGCCAGCTCTCACATGAGTCCCTCAGCGTGAGCACACTGAGTGGTCTCTCTCTTACTGGTGAGACCCTGCATTAGTGTTCTTGGGTTGCAATAACAAAGTACCACAAACTGAGTGGCGTAAGACAGCAGAAATTTAGTCTCTCACTGTCCTAGAGGCTGGGAGTACAAATCAGAGTGTCTGCTGGTCCATGCTTTCTCTGGAGGCTCTAGGGAAGAATGCTTCCTTGCCTCTTCCAGCTTCTGGTGGTTGCTGGCAGTCTTTGGCTTGAACAAAGCTTGTTGGCTCGTAGATGCATCACTCTGATCTCCGCCTGTCTTCACAGGGTGTTCTACCTGTGTGTCTGTTCAAATTTCTCTCTTCATGTAAGGACACCAATCATTGGATTTAGGGCCTCTAGTGGATTGAATTATGTTCCCCCAGAACTCACTGGAGCTTGAATTGTGTCCCGCAAGTTCTATGTATTAGAAACTTAGCCCCCACTGTGACTGTTAAGAGGGTGGGAAATCCTATTATGGTAATTGAAAGGTGGAGCCTTGAAGAGGTGATGGGATTGTAGGACTGTGCAGTAGTGAATGGATTAAAAATGGTGGTCAGGGTGTGGTTCTGAGGGATTTAAAAGAAGAGGAGAGTCTGTCTTTCTCTCTTGCTCTCTCTGCTTCCACCATCTTGCAGTGTGAGACCCCTGGGTCGCTGCTGCCACCACCAGATGGACTTTGGACTTCCCAACCTCAGAAACTGTGAGCAATAAATTTTGCTTTTCTTTATAAATCACCCTGTTGCAAGTATTTTGTTATAAGCAACAAAGACGGACTAATACAGGGCCTTTCCAAATCCAGTGTACGAGTCAGGGTTCTTCAGAGAAACAGATCCAATAAGAGATCGATATCTATATCCATATCCATAACCAGAGCCAGAGACAGTGTGTCAGTTTGTCTGAAGGCAGGAAAAAACTGTCCCAGCTTGAAGGCTGTTAGGCAGGAGGAATTCCCTCTTATTCTGGAGCGCGGTCTGCCTATTGTTCTATTGAGTCCTTCAACCGATTGGACAAGGCCATCCACATTAGGGAGGTCCATATGCTTTACTCTGTCCATTGATGTAAATGTTAAACTCATCTGAAACACTCTTACAGAAACACCCAGAATAATGTCTGACCAAATATCTGGGCATCCCATCACCCAGCCACATCGACAAATAAAGTGAACCATCCTGTCCAGTCTCACCTCATCTTAACTCATTACATCTGCAAAGACCCTGTTTACAAACAAGGTCCAATCACAGACTCTGGGGCCAGGACTTCATACCTTTTGGGTGGCACAATTCAACCGACAACAGACCCTCTTTGATAAAACCCACGCTGTGCAGGACAGCGAGCTAAGCAGTGGAGATACAGTGGTGAGAAAAACACATGGTACCCACTCTCTCTAATTGGGGAGGAAGACAGTAACCAAATAGTCACAGAACCAGGAGTTGAGTGGGTTCCTAGAGATGGAGGAGAGGGTGTTGTTGCTATGGGGTGAGTGACAGGGGAATTGGCTGAACAAAGTCAGGGACTACCC
>NW_007727719.1:0-2566 GCF_000696425.1 Galeopterus variegatus | reverse complement strand
GGAACTCCTACTTTCTTTGCCCAGTGTTTCTTTTCACAAATCCAGGGACTAGGCTGGCATTCTTCTGTACCTCTGTCACATTGATGGATGACTCACTCTTTTTTGCTTCCAACCAGGTGTTCTCAGAGCTGTTTATGTATTAATTTTTTTGAATAGGAGCACATCTCCATAGTGAAACATGCAGAAAGTACAAAAGGGTATATAGCAAAATATCTCCCAGCTACACCTGCCCCCAGCTACCCAGTTGTCTTCCTCAGATGTGTTCAATGCTTCAGTTTCTTGTGTATCCTTTTGGAGATATTTCAAGCATTTATAAAGCAAATATGTATATACTTCTCCCCTTTGATTTTTTTTATGCAAATAGGAATCTTTTATACACAGGCGATGCTTCTCCCTCATTCTCAGAGATTGTTGCTCATAGAACTTCCTCATTCTGTTCTTATGGCTACATTGTACTGGTTGATCTCACCACTTCTCTTTGTTTTTTGGGGTTTCTTTGGCCGCTGGTGGGTATGGGGTCACCACTTCTCTTTGAATGGACGTTTGGCTTGCTTCCAGCTTTTTGGGGCCACAAGCAGTGCTGCTGTGAATATCCTTGTATCAATATTATTTCTCATGTGTNACTCATCTGAAACACTCTTACAGAAACACCCAGAATAATGTCTGACCAAATATCTGGGCATCCCATCACCCAGCCACATCGACAAATAAAGTGAACCATTCTGTCCAGTCTCACCTCATCTTAACTCATTACATCTGCAAAGACCCTGTTTACAAACAAGGTCCAATCACAGACTCTGGGGCTAGGACCTCATACATTTTGGGTGGCACAATTCAACCCGCAACAGACCCTCTTTGATAAAACCCACCCTGTGCAGGACAGTGAGCTAAGCAGTGGAGATACAGTGGTGAGAAAAACACATGGTACCCACTCTCTCTAATTGGGGAGGAAGACAGTAACCAAATAGTCACAGAACCAGGAGTTGAGTGGGTTCCTAGAGATGGAGGAGAGGGTGTTGTTGCTATGGGGTGAGTGACAGGGGAATTGGCTGAACAAAGTCAGGGACTACCCAGTGACACAGAGCTGAACTCTGAAGGTGGAGGAATTCATCCGTCATTTCCTGAGGCTTTCTGGCCAGCAGTCTCTCTTTGGTGATGCCGGGGATACAGAGATGAGTCAGATTTAGGCTTTGCTTCCAAGGAGTGCCCTGTCTGGTGGGGGAGACGCAAATAGTCATAGACAGTATGTGCTCTAATGGAGGATCTGTAGGCATAGTTCAGAGTACCAGGAACTCCTACTTTCTTTGCCCAGTGTTTCTTTTCACAAATCCAGGGACTAGGCTGGCATTNGAACACTTTTTCAAAAAGCTTTATTTTTATTTATTTATTTATTTACTTATTTTTTTAAAAGATGACCGGTAAGGGGATCTTAACCCTTGACTTGGTGTTGTCAGCACCACGCTCACCTGATGAGCCAACCGGCCATCCCTATATGGGATCCGAACCCGGGGCCTTGGTGTTATCAGCCCTGCCCTCTCCCGAGTGAGCCACGGGCTGGCCCAAAAAAGCTTTATTTTTTAAAATTTATTTATTTATTTATTTATTTATTTATTTTTTGTCCTTTTTGAGACCGGCTGCACTGCGCTCAGCCAGTGAGTGCTGTGAGCGCACCAGTCATCCATATATAGGATCCGAACCCGCGACGCGAGTGCTACTGCGCTCCCAGCGCCGTACTCTCCCGAGTGCGCCATGGGCTCAGCCCAAAAAGCTTTATTTTTTAATTGACAAATAAAAATTGCATGTATTTATCGTGTACAACATAATGTTTAGAAATATGTGTATGTTGTGGAATGGCCAGATTGAGCTAATTAACATATGCATTACCTTACATACTTATTTTTTTGTGTTGAGAAGACTTAAAGTCTACTTTCTTAGCTATTTTCTTTTTTTTTTTTTTTTTTTTCTTTTTGTCTTTTTTCCGTGTCCGGCAACGGATCGCAACCCTCAGTGTCGCCCCCGCACCGGACCGGGACCGGCAACGGGATCGCAACCCTCGGCGTCACTCCCGCGCCTCGCTCAGCCAGTGAGCGGGAGCCGGTCTGTATGTGGGATCCGAACCCCTTGGCGGGAGCGCCGCTGCGCTTCCCAAGCGGCGCACTATAGCAGTGCGCCACCGGGCTGGCCCTCTTAGCTATTTTCAAGAATATAATTTACTGGCCAGCTGCCAAAAAAAAAAATATATATATATATTTATTTATTTATTTATGTCTTTTTTCCGTGTCCGGCAACGGATCGCAACCCTCAGTGTTGCCCCCGTACCGGACCGGGGACCAGCAACGGGATCGCAAGCCTCGGCGTTGCTCCCGCGCCTCGCTCAGCCAGTGAGCGGGAGCCGGTCTGTATGTGGGATCCGAACCCTCGGACGGGAGCGCCGCCGCGCTTCCCAAGCGGCGCACTATCCAGTGCGCCACCGGGCCGGCCCTATATATATTTATATATAATACTTTTTTATTAACTGTAGTCACCATTATGTACAACAGATCTCTAACACTTATTCCTCCTATCT
>NW_007727718.1:378203-379132 GCF_000696425.1 Galeopterus variegatus | reverse complement strand
GCACATAAATATTTATATATTTAAAACAAATTGTAACATCTTTGCTTTTTCACTTAATTCAATTCCCTTGTATCAATCTTTGTTCTACCTTCGCTAATTTGACATCACAGTTTATGTGTATTATCTGTCATCTATTAACATCATAGCATCTGGCTCATGCAGAGGATCTATTCCTTCTTTATTCTTTGTTTCTCTTTCTCACAGACTGTAGTGTTAGAATCCCCTTTTTCTTACCTTCTGCATGTCCTACCATCCCTAGCAATTAAGAAGTGCCTTAGCCTTCCCAACATTATTTTTCCTAGTTTATGCCATTCTATTTTATTTGCCTTCAGTCATGTGTTCCTGTTGTTATCTTTGATACATATTCTTTTCACATGTGTATTCCCTACACAGGTACACCAGGGTTTGGGTTTGTTGATAGTGTTCTTCAACAATTACTTATGAAGCACTTAAACACATAAGCCACAGTCCTAAATTCTTTTTCTTTTTTTTTTTTCCTTTTTGTCTTTTTTCGTGTCTGGCAACGGACCGCAACCCTCAGTGTCGCGCCCGTACCGGACCAGGACCGGCAACGGGATCGCAACCCTCGGTGCTTCGCCCGCCCCTCACTCAGCCAGTGAGCAGGAACCGGTCTGTATGGGGATCCGAACCCTCGGCGGGAGCGCCGCCGCACTCTCAAGCAGCGCACTGTAGCAGTGCGCCACTGGGCCGGCCCCACAGTCCTAAATTCTGATGAAAGAAAAAATTATAAAGCCCAAGCCCTGCCAACTGTTCATCTTTTTTTATTTTTAACTCAATACATTCCTCTTATTTCATATATAGTCTCCTAGAATCATACTTACTATTAATCTGAAATTAGTAAAATTTTCCTCTCTTAAAGTCTAAAATGAATATGTAACTGTATCTAACATTGTCTTAATTAGGATTAT
>NW_007727718.1:377099-378017 GCF_000696425.1 Galeopterus variegatus | reverse complement strand
GTGCTAGGATGCAAAGATAAGACATGACCTTTACACTTTGGAACTGTGCACCTGGCCCCTCTAGCTGTCCCTGAGAAAGCCTGATCTTAAGACAACAGCTGAAGCAGTGAGGGGGCACAAGTCTGTGACACTCCCCACCTGCCGTCTGGCCAGTGAGCCAGTGTGCCAAATGTGGGCACCTACTGGGCTCCTTGGTGGCAAGAGAGGAGCCCAGGGGTGCAAGGCATAGATTGTGGAAGTGATGCAAGGCTCTGTTAGATGGTGACAGGGAGCAAAACGTGGCAACAGTGGCAGCAGTGGTCTGGCTCTACACCCTTGGGCAATATAAGCTGTTGCTAGGGCTGCCATGGTCAGAAAGCAAAGCAAGAGTACATATCTGGGGTGGAATATCAAGTGACACCAGTTCACCAGTGCAGCATGATTTGTTATTATAAACAATTGACTGAAAAAAAAATCACAGGGATGCAAGCTCATTTTGAGCCTTGAGTTAGAGAAATAGTAAGTTTGGAAGTCAAGGAGAGTTCAATGAATTTGAAGCAAATCATCTCATAAAACTAAATCCCAGTTTTATGGAGTACAGAGCTCTTCTTTCTCTCCCCAGGACCTACCATTCTTTTTTTTTGGCCACTGGCTGGTATGGGGATCCAAACTCTTATCCTTGGTGTTATTAGCACCACACGCTACCCAAGCGAGCTAACCAGCCAGTCCTGGACCTAGCATTCTTTATGCCATGGAACTTATCGAACTAATGTATGAACAGAAAAGCTCTACAGAACCTGAAAGTATATTGGGAGCACATCCTTGGCAGAAAATTAGGAGAGACTGGTAACGAAGATCTGAGCATCTTATTTCATGAAATAATAATGACACACAAAATGTAATGGAGCTAATGGTCTTATCAACATGTTTACTCACAGA
>NW_007727718.1:347270-375360 GCF_000696425.1 Galeopterus variegatus | reverse complement strand
AAAACTAATACCTATTCCTTGCAAAATAAATAAACACATTAAAAATATAGGAAAGTATAAAGAAAGTTAAAAAAATTGTATTTTCATTCGATTATCAGTGAAGTAAAATTTTTATGAGTTAATTACTCATTTCTGCTAGTGTGAATTGCTTACTTTACTCTTATGTTACTTATTTTTTAATTAATATGTTGCTTGCCTTCTTTCCTATGGATTTGTAAAAGGGTTTCATGTAGTAAGGATATTAAATCTTTGTCATGTATTCCACTCTTCTGGTTTATCTGTCTTTTCACTTTGTGGTATTCTTTTTCACATAGAAGCTTTAAGTTTTTACTTTTCTTTTTAATCAATATTTACACTCTTTAAATGCCCTTCAAAATTAGACAGGAGATCCTTAAGATTCAAAATCATAGAGATGGAAATATAAAGATGACCAAACCCACAAGGATCTAAATATAATTGTCAGATGAGTGGAACAGACAGTAGAGACTGAAGGAGTTTGTAACTTCACCAAATTCATCAAAATCCTCAGAGTGTGCACTCTGGGGTTAAGACCTGCTGTGTTTGAATCCTGGCTGTCAGTCAGGTTCAAAAGTTTGAGCTTGGAAAATTTGCTTATCCTGCCTGTATCTCATTTTCCTCACAAATGTAGAATTGTTGTGCAGGATGTAGAATTATTGTGATGTTCTGGTTCATAGTCAGCTCTCAATAAATGTTAACTATTCTTATTACCTACCAGTTTTTAGGGCCTGCTGAAGAAGTGTGTCTAGGACTGGTCCAAAAATTAGGTAAATGAGACTAGACTACAGAGGAGAGAAAATTCAAACTCAGGGACCCTGAGAATACAAGTGAGGTCATGATCCATATGGCTGAGAGCTTTAAACAATGCTGCAGAGGTCACTTGGGTGAGTTGCTCTGAGGGGTGGTTGTGAAGTATGTGTGAGAGTGACCAAAAGCAACCATCAGAGGAAAAAAAAAAAAAAAGAAAAGATGAGCTGGAAAAGACAAGAAAGAACTCACTAGAATTTCTTGTAGGATGGGCAATTTTAAGTAAAAAGAAACTAGAACGAAAGTATCTTGGCCACTGTGTGAAAGGAAATGAAACTCTTGTAGCAGTCAAAAAGATGCTCAGTTAGATGGGTTTTGACAACTTTATACCCCCATGCAACTACCACCTAAAGCAACACATAGAACATTTTCTTCACCCCAGAATCATACTGCATGATTCTGTGTGTGTGCATCTGGCTTGATGCTCAGTTAGATGGGTTTTGACAACTTTATACCCCCATGCAACTACCACCTAAAGCAAGACATAGAACATTTTCTTCACCCCAGAATCATACTGCATGATTCTGTGTGTGTGCATCTGGCTCTTTTCACTCAACAGAATATTTTGGAGATTCGTCCCTGTCATTGCATTTACCATTGCATTTCTTTCTATTGCCAAGTAACATTCCACTGTATAGATATATGACAATTTGTTTATCCATTCTTCTGATGATAGACGTTTAGGTTGCTTCCAGTCTTGGGCTATTATGAATAAAGCTACTATGAACATTCTTGTGAAAGTCTTTGTGTGGACATACATTTTCATTGCTCTTAGTTAAATGCTTAGGAGTGGATCTGTTGGGACATAGGGTAGATGTATATTTATCATTATGAGAAACTGCCAAACAATTCTCCAAAGGGTTGAACCATTTTACATTCCAACCATCAATGTTGCTCTGTATTCCCGAAGGAAAATTTTTTTCAAAGCCAAACTATGATGACATCTTAGTAAAGAGTATTTATCATGGTGTCTAGGGTGGGAAAGATTTCTGTGGGAATCATTTGGAGGGAGAAAAAACAGCAAACAGAGGGGAGTGGATTGGCACTCACCAAATAGCGTTCACCAGGAAGCCAGCCTTAGGGGACCACGTGGGCAGTGGGCTCCATAGCTACCAATCAAGGCTGTGTTCTTGGCTGGTGACATTCATTCCACATGCCAGTCCCTCTGTCTGTGATCCAAAAAATCTGGGCAACTTATTGTTTTTGCTCAAGTCGTACTTCATTGAAATTCTTTTTGGAGTGTCCCTTTTGGTCACAAGTTCCCTTTCTTGTCTGAGAGCCAAGATAGTGAAGCTTAGTACAGCAAGGCTCTTTGAATTTCTGCTGCTGACTTCTGCTCTGATACTTGTGGTATCAAAACTGGCTGACCTGACCCAACTCCTGATCAGCTTTCCCTTGGCCTCTACAAGTTGAGAGCAAGTTATTGTTTATCGTTTGGCCTCCTCCTTCAGGTTACTTTTAGCAAGGTTTTTAGTTTGTTTTTTATGCTATTATATTCAAAGGAGGACAAGGCCTTTGGCACGGCTTTAACATGATTTCATTTTGAAACAAAACCTCATTCTCTGAGTTTTTCTTTTAGGTTATCATGACAGAGCCCAGAAATAGTGTGGAGTAGCCCCCAAAGGAATTAATCCTAACTTTCTTCAGGCATGGCTGATCCTGGCTGTATCTTCCTTTTGATTCAATCACATGAGTTAAAGTTCTTGCTAAAGTAGGTGACCGCCAGTCCTTATACCTCAGCCAAATTCTGGAGGATAAACTGGGGCTCCAAATTTGGGCATAGCCAGGTTTCAACTCTTGTTATCCTTGCACTGTTCCTCTCATTGGTTCTCACTATGAATGCTTGGTGAGAAAAGTACAAGCCCCATTTTCTTTGTCCTTTCGCTACAATGAAGGTTTGTCCCTCCTCCTGTCAAAGTTGAATTCTTTCCTGTAAGTTCTGGATTCCATTCTGTCCTGCCTTCTCAGAGACTGGCTCTAATTGTTTATTACCTGGACAATTATAGGATTGTCCTCCTATATCCAAGCTCCTCCTTCCATAGTATATAGTCATTGCTGGGAAGTAGCTGTCCAACCAGAGACTATATTCCCCAACTACCCTTGCCTTTAGGTGGGACCATCTGACTAGTTCTTGTCAATATAATGTGATTAGAGGTGCCATGGGTCACCCCTTGACCAAGCAGCTTAAAAAAGCAGGCATGCTCTTCTCCCTTCTGCTTACTTCATGCAAAGGGGCACAGCAAACTGGAGAACCATGTATCAAAGATGGGATATCCACAGGTAGATGGATCCTGGGTCTCAAGATCATCACTTGGAGAGGACCCAGCTGCCTTTAAGAACATCTGGCTTGAACTTTATGTGAGTGAGAAATAAATTTCAATTGTGTTTGACCTATTATGTGTTGCTGGGTCCTTATGTTATGGCAGTTGTCATTACCCTGATTAGTACATTATTTTTCTTTTCTCTACATCTTACACATTTCTTCCTACTGGGATCTATCTACCTACATTCAGACATGATCAGGCATCCCCCATCTTAAAAAACAAACAAACCTTCCCCAAACAAACCTTCCCCAAACACCATTTCCTATTTACTCCCTTCCACAGACAATTTTATTGAGAGTTGTCTATGCATACGTAGTCCTAATTGTCTTACCTCCCATTCATTCTTTACCCCAATCCATGTGCTTTTTCTCCACCATTTTATTAAAACCACTCCTGCGGAAATCCTCATTGTCATGTTTCCAAATCTCGCAGACACATTTTGGTTCTCATTTCACTGCTCAGAAGGATTTAACACAGTTGACTACTCCCTCCTTTCTGATATACTTTCTTCCCTTGGTTCCTTGAAACCAATCTTTTACTTGTGTGACTCACAGGCATTTTAGTTTTGGTTCTCATTTCACTGCTCAGAAGGATTTAACACAGTTGACTACTCCCTCCTTTCTGACATACTTTCTTCCCTTGGTTCCTTGAAACCAATCTTTTACTTGTGTGACTCACAGGCATTTTAAATTTACCATTTCCCAAACTGATCTAAAACCACATTCTTCCATTTTCCCATCTCAGCGAATGGTACTTCCATCCGCCCAGTGGCTCATGCCATAAATCTAAGGGTGATTTCTGACACTTCCTTCATTTTCACTATCCGTAGCCAATCAATCTTCATGTCCTGATAATTTTACTACCTAATTTTTCTAAAAAATGCTTCATTTCCACTCTTCGTCACACTCCCTTCAATTCTTTATATACGGGATTAAAAATATAAATCAGGTAATGTCACTTCCCTTTAAAAATCCTTCAGAAGATTTTCACTGCATTTAGGACAAATTCTCAAATCCTTAATACAGTCTTCAAATCCTTACACAATCTTGCTTCTGCTATGTCTTTAGCATTATCTAGCACTCATTTCCCCATTGCCCACTATATTCCAGTTTTTCTTTCAAATCTGTGAAATGAACAAGCTCTTCCCTACCTTAGAACTTCCCTGACTGAAAGGACAAAACCCAACTCAAACAAACTTAAGCAAAGAAGAGAATATAGTAGCTCCTGTGAGGGGCCCCCTATGCAGCTGACTTCAGGCATGGCTGGTTCCAGGTACTCAAATTATGACCTTATTGCTCTGGTGCGTCATCTTTTAGTTCTACTTGTCTTTGATTTGATCTCTTCTTACACAGACTATCATCATAGAGGCAGAATATCCACTGTCATAGACATCTGTTTGTGTACTGAAGAATTAATACTACCCGAGAGGTCTGGCCTTTGCTTTTAGCTCCTGGGAGGTAATTTCTAGGTCCGTGCAATGCCATGCCTCGTAGCAGTGACTCTGTTTACCCGGGGGCCCTTAGATCAGTTAGCCAATAACAATATGATTTAGGGTGGGGGCTTTGAGTCATGTTGGTATCAGTTGATCTATGAAGGGGCTGGACATTGAGATCAGCTACATGGGCAATCTATCATGCCTGTGTGATGGAACCCCAACAGAACTCTGGACACTGAGGCTTGAGGGAGTTTTCTGTTTGTCATACTCTGTGTGCACATACATTAGTGTCACACACTGATGCCAGGACAGTAATTCTATCCTCATTCCTTGGAGTGAAGACAACTGGAAGCTCCACATTTGATACCTTCCTGGCCAATGTGTCTCTTCCTTTGGCTGATTTTAATCTGTATTCTTTTTCTGTAGTAAACTGTAACCATGAGTCTAGCAGTGTCCAGTGAGCACTGTGAGTTCTTCTAGTGAATTATCAAAACTGAGGATATTTGGGGAACCACCCGAACCCAGAAGTGAGGGTGGTCTTGTGTGGACTGTGCTCCCTCTAACTACTGTTGGCTAACTCTCACACTATTACATATTTTCAGCTAAATAAATACAGCTAAATGATTCAGTTTTTCCTGATACTCTAAAAGAAAGTCTCCAGAGAGCACCTTGGCTGGCTAGCATGAAACAAGTGCCTATCCCTGAACCGGTCACCACAGCCTGGAGGAAAGAGGGCGATGGTCAGATATGTGCCTACTTCAGGAAATGAGTTCCTCACAGGGGAGACGGTTTAGATGACCAAAAGAACAGAAATGGGGATGCTGGGTGGACACAAACATTTCAAACTGTCCAGAATATTCCTGATTTCTATTTACCACCCTCACCATCACCATAGTTTTCTAATGACTAATCCTACTCATCATTTGGGTTTCAGATTATATGTCAGTTCATCAAAGAGGTTCTCTTAATCAAAATACAAGTCCCTGTTACAGTGTCTTATAGCTCTTGTCAGCTTATGATTGTATACTCCTTTGTGTGATAATCAGTTTAATATCTTTTTTTTTTTCCTTTTTGTCTTTTTTTCGTGACCGGCAACGGATCGCAACCCTCGGTGTCGCGCCCGTACCGGACCGGGACCGGCAACGGGATCGCAACCCTCAGTGTTGCTCCCGCACCTCGCTCAGCCAGTGAGCGGGAACCGGTCTGTATGTGGGATCCGAACCCTTGGCGGGAGTGCCGCCGCACTCCCAAGCGGCGCACTGTAGCAATGCGCCACCGGGCTGGCCCAGTTTAATATCTTAATGCCACCTTGACTCTAAGCTCTATGAATTCAGGATCATATCTACGCAGTTCATCACATAGTTGTTACTCAAAAATATCTTCAGGACAAATTAATAAGAATGAAAGAAATATCTTTTATGAGTTGCCTTTATCTCAGGTTTTATGCTAACTCCCCAAACATTCTTTTTTAGTAAAAGATCAGTAAATGAATATCTGGTTAAACTTTGGACTCAATTGTTACAGCCAGTGAAAGAAACTTGCCTCAGTTTTGTAGTCAGCAATTTAAGAGCTGCATAATCTTTAGAAGTGAAAATCGTTGGGTGGATTAGCCTCAACATCCTTTACTGAAACAAAAAATGTAATATCCGTATGGAAATATCTCTCATGATAAGTTAATAAAACTGCGTGCTTTACTTGGCAACAGTGCTTTTAACTGATTTCAGCCACATAGTAACCCAGTAAGATAAGTAACACAGGCAATTCTGTTTAACAGATGAAAAAAAAAAAAAAAAAGCCTGAGAACAAATGATAAGTTAATAAAACTGCGTGCTTTACTTGGCAACAGTGCTTTTAACTGATTTCAGCCACATAGTAACCCAGCAAGATAAGTAACACAGGCAATTCTGTTTAACAGATGAAAAAAAAAAGCCTGAGAACAGAAGAGAGAGATGAATTACTCAGGATCACATGGAAAAATTTGTGGTTAAACAAGATTATTACTCAGCAATCCCGAGGTGTAGTTCTATACTCTTTCCACCAACCCACTGTTCCCTATTCTTTAAACCTTGCTGTCAGCCCACACTGCTATCTCTTCAGTTATGGGATGTGTCAGAAGTCTCGCAATATTTGATGTAGTAAATTTGAATATGAACAGACTTCAGATTTTCCCTATTTTTATGGACATTCTGGCTATTTGTGTTTTCAGCATTCTTTGTTATACCCCCTGATTTTTAGTTGGTGACTTACTCCATCCCCATTCTCAATCCCAGTGGTTTTGGTGATTTTCCCATCCCCAAGCCAGAGGCACTCTGGCCAGTGAGGGTCTAGCATTCTCCAGTCTGTAGATTTACTTAAGGGCTGACACATGGCCCAAAAGAGCTATTAAGATGCAATAAATCTTTGTTAAGGCTTCTGAGACAGAGGCAGACACCCAATGGATTTCAACCTGAGACAACATGAAGCTGGAGCTTCTGCAGTCAATTTGCTCCCAAGTGGCACCTGAGGCTGAAACCAATCAGTGGAAAGCAGAGTGGAGAGATGAAGAAAAACTATAACCTAGTGATACACTTTGAATCCTGAATCCAGCTGTGCCTAAAGCCCACACTGTCCGTGGATATTCAGTTACACAATCCAATAAATGCCCTCTCTTGGGTAAGTAGGATTTTCTGTCTTTATCATCCAGAAGGCTCTTAAGCAAAATATCCCATAATAATGTACTCTCACTCAGTTGCATTCCCATACTCTTTCTTGATAGTGAGAGAAACAAGTAAAGTTATAGCTATTTCCCAGAGAATTGCATTGCATATAGCAATGGGATTGGCTACAACAAAACAAAGCTAAACTGAGAGTCACTCATTAGGATTTAGTTGCACCCTCCTTGTCTGAAATGCTTTATTTGGTACCATTGTCCTTCAGGTTAGTGATAAGAGGGCACGTCCTCTCACCCCTAGGATAGATTCCTAATCCCTACTGCTGCTCTTTTCCCTTGCCAGCTGGCAGGCCTTCCAGAATTTCCCCAATGAAGTTTGATGCTCCAGATGGCCTCAGCACAGCTGAAATTCCCTCTAGTTATCTAGACCCACATCCTCCTCTCTATCAAATGTCATTGCAAATCCATCCCAGGAAAAACCTGCTACAATCCTTTCAAATCTCAGAATAAAATTTCCAGGTACCATCTATTTGCAAATAATATGCCTGTTCAAAAGTTAAATCTAACTACTGACTCACTTTTCTGATTGTCACAGAAAGAAGAACAGGGGGAAAATGCTAGAGCAATTCTTCTGAGGTCAAAAGAATTTAGTATACGGAACTTTTCGATGAAATAATAGTTTCAGCAAAAGGCATTTTTAGACTTTTATTTAAAAATTCAAAGTTTTTGATATCTCTTTGAGTTTAGTTTATGCCCTGGCTAGTGAACCCAGCAGTTACTTTTCATTTGCCAAAATGATGACTGTTTCAGCCTTCCAGGAACTAACGTTGCCTAATAGAATGTCATAACCCCCATAGATGACAGGAACATATTGAATGATAATAATTTGGTAAAATTTTTTTGCAATCAGTACTTACAGGAGTTTAAATAAGTTGTTGGGTTGTGCTGGTACTTCTCAAGAGATAATATATTTTAAAAGGGGAAAAGTGAGTAGAGTACAGATATACGCTCAACAAAAATAAAAGAGAAGATTGCTCATGTTAGCCATTTTCTCTCAAATATTCTTGGAAAATAAGAACAGCAAAAGAATAGAAGTTGTTATGGCATGTACCAGAAAACACTGGGCTCAGAATTAGGAGACTAAACAGTGGTCTTGTGTGGCCCTCAGCGAGTCACTTCTCTTCGTTTCTGTTATCATAGATATAGGTCTTGAATAACTGTTAAAGAAGCATCTAGCTATGAATTCTGATTACTAAAACAGAGCACTTGCCGATGTAATTCTTCTCAGTTCCAGTTCAATGTGCATGACCTAATTAATGTCACCTAAACACAAAGTGTCTATCTCAAAGATCTTTGGAGGTAATCACAGCACCTAAAACGAATCGAGCTGAGAGAAAAGGAGAGCCTTGGTGTTAATATTCATCACTCATTCATTCATTTACAAATAGTTTTGAGCAAGCACTTAATAAGCACCAGGCACTACTACAGGTGCTGAGGATACAGCAGTGAACAAATCAATGATCCTGTCTTCATAGAGCTTATTTTCCAGGAGGAGAGATACATTTTAAGCAAATAAACATGTAAAATAGAGTGTGTCCAAAGGTGGTAAGTCCTATGTAGAAAAGCAGAGCAGGGTGAGAAACAGGGAAAGCTTGAGGCTGCTCTTTTAATAGGGTAGCTATGGGTAAGATGAAGAGAGACCTAAAGGAGGTGAGAGTAAAGTCAGGCTATTTTCTGCTTAGGAATAGCAAGTGCAAAGGCCCTGAGGTGGGAATGTGTTTGGCATGTTTTGGGAGCACAGTGAGCAAGGGGAAGAATGGTAGAAGATGAGATCAGAGTGAGGAATAACAGCAAAAGAAGCTGGAAGCTGCTGTTTATTTGAAAATGAATTGCCCCCATCTCCTTATATGTAGATCTTTTGCTACCAAAACTGGGTAAAGGGAAATCTACTGGCTCTGTCTATTGTAGCATCTGTTCTGATTTGGATGGGATCAGGATCTGAGACTCACTGTCACTATTAGCCAGAAACACAAGTAGTTCCTTACAGAGTGAAGCAGCATTTCTTACACTTTCAGCAAAGCTTGGCATATTTAATATCAGCACATTCAGTCCCTCCTTTCCTCTAGTGTGAGGCTGTGTTGTACTCCTGCTAACTGACTTAAGGGTCATGGATGTGGTGGGACAGGCACTCAACATGCACTCCAACCTCCTTCATGTGTGTCTTCCAGTACTACAGACTAGAAATCTAAAAACCCTGCATCCCAGACTTCTCTGCAGCCAGGGCTTTGGATATGAAATCCTTTTCTCAGATTAGATGCACATGCACGCATTAGGAAGGTTAAAGGGAGACAGTGGTCACTTTCTGCCCTTTTACTGTCTCTGTTGTCCAATGTGCTTTTTCTCCAGTACATTAAGTTTCATGGGCATCAAAAGGCAGTTACAAAGGTGGCAGCTGCAATGGCTTTTAAGGTTGCACTATGACGTTCATCAGCCATAAGCACTCTTGCTTGATGGGCCCTTCCTTCCTTAAAAATTAAAAATTATATTCTACAACTATGTTGGGATAAAAACAAATATATTATTATTACGTAGGAAACCATTGTATTCAATCTAAAAGTTCATTTTTTCCTCTGATTTTTGAAAGAAATTAACATAACTTTTTGGGCCCTTAAAAGTGTTGCAGGCCCTAGGCACTGTGTCTGCTGTACCTAATGGGTAAGTCAGCCCTGATGGCATTCAGTTCCCTGGATTGAGGCTGATGCAGTGTGTTCCTGAAGTCTGTATTTCTAATGGCAACCCCGAGCACCTGTCTTCTTGACGGTGGCAAAGGAGCAGCTCTCTGGAAGTCCCATTCACTGTCTTGTTCTAGGTATCCTTTCTGGAAACCCAGCTTTTCCTAAGGTTTTTGTAAATACATGATTACCTATGTTAAATCCAAAACTGATTAAAATAACTAGAATGATTTCTGTTTTCTGTAGTTACATCTAATTTATGGAACAAGGGTTTATACCATTATTCTCATGAATTCTTCAAATCTGTTCCCTGTCCTCGGACACCCAATTCAGTCAATCTTGCCCCATCCCTGTCCTCTCTTACTCTTTTGCTATTTTGCCTTCTACAGTGATCTTTGGAATTCCCAATCCATTATGGAGGAAGTCCCTGTATTGGTCAGAGTTCTCCAGGGACACCCAATTCAGTCAATCTTGCCCCATCCCTGTCCTCTCTTACTCTTTTGCTATTTTGCCTTCTACGGTGATCTTTGGAATTCCCAATCCATTATGGAGGAAGTCCCTGTATTGGTCAGAGTTCTCCAGAGAAACAAAACGAATAGGAAGTGTGTGTGTATATATCTCTATATATCTGTATATCTATCTATCTAGAGGTTTCTTCTAGGAATAGGCTTATACCAGTGTGGAGACAGGCAAGTCCAAAATCCGCAGGATGGGCTGGCAGGCTGGAGACTAAGGGAAGCTGATGTTGCAGTTCAAGTCCAAAGGCTGTCTGCTGGCATAATTCCCCCTTCATCATGGGAGGGGAGTCTTTATCCATTAAGGTCTTCTGCTGATTGGATGAGGCCCACCTACATTATGAAGGCTAATTTACTTTACTCAACAGTCTACTGATTTGAATGTTAATCTCATCTAACAAATACTTTCACAGAAATATCTAGGGTAATGTTTGACCAAGTATCTGGGTACTGTGGTCTAGCCAAATTGACACTAAAATCAACCATTGCAATTCCCATTCACACAAATCCTTTCTTTTTTTTAACCTCTCTTTCCAACCTCCATGCCTGAAACATGCTCTCCTGTGAAGTCACTGTTCTCCCAGTTGCTTTCAGCATGCAGGCCTTGTCTTCTCATGCTCCCTAAAGTCAGGAGCGGTGGAGTGACCAGCTTGCTTTCCCCTCTCCAGTGCACGTTCTCACCCTCTTGCCGCCCTCGCCCACTTGTCTCCTGCTCCATTGAAGGCTGTCCCGTTCTCAGACCTGTGAGTCACAGAATCCATTCTTGCTTCCTGAAACTTCTTCAGCAGCTGATTCATGTCCTTCACCTCTGCCCTGCCCATTGCTATCATCTTTATTGACTTCAAATCCACATTAACCTTTCAGCTTCCTTGACCCCATAGACATTTCCTGGGCCACCTCACTCAGTGTAGTTACAGTCAGGTTAATCTCTGTTGCTGAGACTTATTATCCCATGTGCTGCCACAGCCTGTCATCTGCTTCACCCCACCCAGTAAGCCCATCTCCAGCTTCCCTGACACCTCTCCTGCTCCACACCGTCTATCCTACTTCATTGACTAATTCTATCTGCCTCCACTGCTTCCTACCTTGCTTGCTAGAACACAGATTCCTTGTGTGCCCCAGCCTCCTAGACTTGCCTTTTAAAGGACCTTTTAAGGTTGCACTATGACGTTCATCAGCCATAAGCACTCTTGCTTGATGGGCCCTTCCTTCCTTAAAAATTAAAAATTATATTCTACAACTATGTTGGGATAAAAACAAATATATTATTATTACGTAGGAAACCATTGTATTCAATCTAAAAGTTCATTTTTTCCTCTGATTTTTGAAAGAAATTAACATAACTTTTTGGGCCCTTAAAAGTGTTGCAGGCCCTAGGCACTGTGTCTGCTGTACCTAATGGGTAAGTCAGCCCTGATGGCATTCAGTTCCCTGGATTGAGGCTGATGCAGTGTGTTCCTGAAGTCTGTATTTCTAATGGCAACCCCGAGCACCTGTCTTCTTGACGGTGGCAAAGGAGCAGCTCTCTGGAAGTCCCATTCACTGTCTTGTTCTAGGTATCCTTTCTGGAAACCCAGCTTTTCCTAAGGTTTTTGTAAATACATGATTACCTATGTTAAATCCAAAACTGATTAAAATAACTAGAATGATTTCTGTTTTCTTAAGGCTACTTGGTAGGAGAGTCAGGATGAAAGTGATGTCTTTCTAACTCCACTGTCCCTAGGGGCCTCTAGAAGCATGTGGCAGAGAGCTGAGTACACAGTGGGCCATCAGAATGTGTTGTTAGTTCACCTCTGCCTTATTAGAAACTTCTCCCCTGCTGGCCTTCAGGTACATAGAGCCGCTCTGTGCTTCTCCAGAGGATGCAGGATCTTCCTGTTCTTCACTACAGCTGCTCTGCGGTTCTTACTCCCTGCCCATCCCAGAAACTGTGATGCCCCTGGGTCCACAGGTTCAGCCCCGCTGAACCTCTGTATGTCCATACGTGTGCCTGCATGTTTACAGTCACTTCCACTCAAACTGCACCCGCCAGCGACATGACCTTTGGAAGCTGCCAAATCCTCGCCACTACACGGTTTCAGCACTACCGGGGTCCACAGGTTCAGCCCCGCTGAACCTCTGTATGTCCATATGTGTGCCTGCATGTTTACAGTCACTTCCACTCAAACTGCACCTGCCAGCGACATGACCTTTGGAAGCTGCCAAATCCTCGCCACTACACGGTTTCAGCACTACCGCTGCTGTGCAGCTGGGGAAAAGTCACATACTCCCGCCTCGCAAAGGATGGGGGAAACACAGAACCAGGGGAATTATGTAAGTAACAATGACATGTTTATTCAGCGTTCCAACTCTGCCCTTTCACCTGTGCCCTGCCGTGGTCTGTTGCTTTCAAATTTTGATAGCACAGGGTTCAGCAGGCGGAAGACATCCAGTCAGCTGTGAACTTCGGGTCTGAGAGTCTCTTGACCAAGCTCTCCAGATTGCAAGATATCACCTCTGCTTTCTTTATCAAGGTGACTTCTGTCCTATACTATGACTGATATGTAAACTTCTGAGGGACTTATTTCGACTTCAGTATTAATGACGGTTAGATGCTAGTGATGTATTGTGAAGTTGCTCGGGGTGTAAAGCCAGAGGTTTATGAGACATCCAAGTGTCCAGATCCATCTTCTCAACCTACCCCTGGGGGGAAAATAGGCCTCCAAAATAAAGAGCTTTGAGAGTGCTGCTACCGTTGTACCAGGCAGCATAGTGAGAGAGTCAAGCTTATGAATTTTAGAGCTTAGAAATCTCGGTTTGTATGTGGCTCCAGAACTATCTAGATGTGTGATCTAGAGTTGTCTTAACCTAGCTAAACCTCAGTTTCCTAACTAATAAATGGGGATAATGTTGTCTGAGTTGTTGTAAAGTTAAAATGAGATAACATATATAAATTGCTCATAATGAGTGTTAAGAAAATAGTGCCTATTATTGAAACAAGAGGACCCCTGAAAGAATGCAAATCAATTCCTCCCGGGTCTTCAGGTCTGTTTGCTGAGAAGAGAACATGAGGTCATAAAGCCAAAGTCAAAAGGAGCTGAATTCTCCCTCTCTGCAAGGGGGTCAAGAAGGTGGTGTAGTTTGTTAAGCTGTCAAAGTTCCGCATCACTATTACACAGAATTTGCGGCCCTTTGTCAGTTTTCCCACAATTATTAATAGTAAGTCCTTTGAAACAGAAAGGATCTTATGGATCCTTTTGTAATTAGTATAGCAAAAGAGGATGGGAAATTGGGGAAAGGTATAGATATGTCCAATGATTACTATATTTTAGATATTGAGTTAGGTGATTTACTTTTGTGACCCCATTTAATTCTCTTCATCTTCCATAACAGATCTAAGCATTCCCTTTCTCCTGGCACCTGGATCTTCCTGGCATTGTGAGTTAGATAAATTATTTCTCTCATCTTAGAAACAGGAGGAAATGGTGGATCAGCGAGGCCAAGAAGTTTGCCCAAAGTTACACAGCAAGTAAGTGGTATTTGAACCCAGATTGTGTGGCTCTGGAGTTTTTCCTTTATACCTAGGAAGAGGAAGGTCAGGGAGACCACTTTTCCTGAAGAAAGAACATGGGACCATCACTCCCCCAGGAGAAGCAGGACAACTGAGGTGCCCCGAGAGGCATAAGCAGAGAAGGAACTGTGGCGTTTCCTGACAGCGACCTTTTCTGGGTGGATTCTGAATTCTGGGAAACCTTGGACCTCCCAAGAAGTTTTCTGGCAGCACCTGACCCAGCCAAACTACATACCTAATACCCAGAAGAAAGAGTGAAGAGAAAACCAAGAACGGACAGTTTATTGCCTGGTGGCCAGGGAAGGTCTCCATACTGAAATAATTAAAAGTAGACTAAACAGTGCAAAGACTTTTCTTTGTCTTGTCAACTCTGCTGAAGTTAGCCAGAAATTAAAGCAGAGAGGTTGGGATGAGACAGGAGGTAGAGAGAGGAAGGAAATGCTTTTCTCCCTGCCTCCACGTCTTCTCCTTAGAAACACATCTGGATAAATTGGAGACATTTTCTAGTCATTGCTGTCTAATTTAGCCTTCCAGTGACAAAAGGCTAAGGTGTGGGCTGGGTACACAGAAGACCTGAAATAGCTGTTCGGGCCTTGAAATCAGACAGAGAGAAACAGACAGAGAGACCGAGAAGCCACACTTTCCATTAGATACTTCAGAAACAAGAGAAAAACACGTAAAAATTAAGGATGGACTCTCTGATATTCAGTGCCCAGGGAAGGCCTCTTCACTGAGGATTAACAGCCCACTTAACCTATGTACTATTTGATACATGATTTTACAATATAATCAAGTAATTTAGAATCTAGGCACCTCTTGGGAGCTTGTTATCATCTCTATTTTCTTTTGGCTGTTGGCCAGTATAGGAATCTGAACCCTTGACCTTGGTGTTATACCACCACGCTCTAACTGAGCTAACCGGCCAGCCCTCTACGAATCTTTATGTCTTTAAAGTCCTTACAAATCAATTCCTTTAATACCCAGCTCAGAGGTTATATTCCCAGTGAATCCTTCCCTCACATATCTAATTAATTCCTTATTTGAGCCGTAGGCACTGTTTAATAACCAAACTTACTTACACTTCACATAAAAATATTTTAAAATTATTAAGCCAGTAAGTTTTGAAAAAATTAGAAAACATAGCTTAGAAAAAAGATGATAATGCCAGCTATAATCCTACTACCTAGAGATAAACTTACCATTGTCACGTACATTCTCTTAGTCTTTTCCCACTGTTTTATCAACTTTTTTTTTCCATTTAGTAAAATATCTTAAGCATTTCTTTTTTTGTGTGTGTGTATAAGTATATGTATATGTATATCTATGTCTATATCAATTTTAGTGGTGCATAGTAGTTCACAGCATTTTTAATAGCATTGTTGCAGTGCATATCACATTTTATTACAGTTCATGACAAATAGCTAGCACTTACATAGTGCTTATGAGGTACTAAGCCACTCTAAGTACTTACATGTGTTGATCCATTTAATCTTTGTAACCCTAGGCAGTTGATTTAATTATTACTATCATTTGAATGTCACATAAGGAAACTGAGGCATAAAGCGTTTAAATAATTTGCCCATGATCACACAGCTAGTAACTTTAGAGCTGGAATTTGAACCTGAGCTAAGGTGACTCCAGACTCTTAATCGCTGTGTTATACAACTTTAATAGTCTTTGACTAAGCACCTAATAATTGGCAGTTTCTTCAAATGGCTTATGTTTTTTGTTGTTGTTGCTGGCAGGTAAGGGGATCCCAACACTTGGTGTTACAAATGTCTTATCTTTTAACTCTGCAAGTTGTGAGCAACAGTGTGAGAATCTTGTCTGAGGTCAAACAGCTGCTATGTGCGGCAGCCAGGTCTGCCTGATCCCCAAACCCATCCACCACCACCATGCTGCCCTTGCTAATTAGCACAGTGTCTGTCTTCACTCTCCCTTCTTCATTCCCCAGATTATCAATTCTTGAAGTCAGGAAATGTAGCTTTACTCATCTTCTAACTTCAGCACCTGGCAGTTCCTAGACCATGGTCACCATGCAATAAATGTGGAAGGAATAAAGAACTGAAGGAGTTTGTTTTGACTGGTAGCAACCAAGGAAAATATTTTGCATGAAGAGATCAGTTTACACCTGTTTAAACAGAATTTGCAGTGTATGATCTGGGTTTTTCTTTGTGAACTTGGCTCTCCAACTCAACACAAAACAAAATGTTTCAATTTTCCACATTGGAAATCTCTAAACTCCTCCTGAAGTATGTGGCCAAGAGCACCAACGTAGACCAGTTGTGCTCTGGATTGCTGCAGTTCTCTAAAGGGAGGTGGGAATTACGGCCCATTTCTACCTCTGGGACCTGCGTTCTCCCCTGCCTCCTACCCCATTGTGGCATGCTTTTTTGGTAGGAGTTGATTTTATCTCAATGTCCTTCTTTAAAATTCTCTTCTGCCTGGTGGTTGATTTTTGTATTAATTTGCAAATCACATCTGTTGCTTCAGAGCAAGTTCAGGGCTCTGCAATTCCTTGGACCATTATTTATTGCCACATCCACTTCCACAAAGCTTGCGCCAGAAGTGGACGCACGTAGGTTCTGACGGCCAGTTTTCTCTAAGGCATGATTGTGTTTTAAATCACATACAGCTGAATTTTGTTATCTTGGGCTGTTTGGGTATCTTGGGTTTGGGGATTTGGTATTTCTTTTTACAGTTTTCTGCAGCCGCCATTCAATGTTACTCCTACTCTGTAACCCTCATCCTCATTTGAAATTCTCCTCTCACTTTTGACTTTGTAAAATCTATGGCAAGAGGCTCACTGGTTGCAGAGCAAGGCTCAGCTTCGTGGATAAAACTGGCACAAAGCTGAGTTTGTTGAAACTGGAAGAAATACAGCACCAGTGAAACAGCTTAGACACAAAGCAGCCAATACTTGCTTGACTCTCACAGTCCCACGGAGACATAGAGTGGGTGGGAATGATTCGTGTTTGTCAGTTTGCTGGGTGAGGTTAAAAAGATTTTGTGGTACTTTCCATTCATAAAACACAAGGTCTCATAGCCAGGAAATTGCCAAGAAGTCTGCTTTATCTTTTTTCCTAATTTTAGACTACAAGAGGTCACTTTACAACATCCAAAAATCCCCCAAGTGAGCTGAATACAGCAATTGTAGTCTTCCAAACTAAGCCAGAGAATAAGGGTGCAGGCACTGTGCTAAGTGCTTAACCTAAATGGACTTACTGAAACTTCACACCTACTCTGAACGATAAATGCTATTGCCATCCTGGCTTCACAGATGAGGAAACTAAGGCACAGAAAGATGAAGCACCTTGCTCACTCACATGTTACACAATTATCAACTGATGGACAAGAAATAAGCCTAAAGAACCTATCTTTAGATGCTGCAACCCAACCACTGAGATGTACACATTTGACTCCCATGGTCGGAGAACACATTTGACAACACTGATTTCAGTGAGTGTTTCCCTGACGACTTCCAAGGCTTTAGAGTTATTATCACTGTGCAGTACTAAAATAAATGTCATTTACTTATTCCACAACACTTTTTAATTTATTGAACATTTACTATCCACAATTCACTGAGCAATACACTGGGCAATTCACTATGCCAGTGCGATTCCTAGTAACTTAATTCCCGGTAATTTGATTTTTACTGAATTAAATTCTTCACATGCTATATTCCATTAATCCTCAGAACTCTTTAAGGTAGGTACTGTTATTATCAGCTAAAGAATTGAGTTGTAAAGAAATTGTCAAATATTGCTACACACTTCACATGCTATATTCCATTAATCCTCAGAACTCTTAAGGGAGGTACTGTTATTATCAGCTAAAGAATTGAGTTGTAAAGAAATTGTCAAATATTGCTACACACACTGCTATAAAAAGTGATGAGGCCGGGATCTGAACACATTTGATCTGACCCCTAAATCAGTGCTTTAAACATGAAGTAAAATTATAAGTTATCAATATGACATGAAATTGGGGAAATGGAAAAAGGAGAGGAAACACAGAAGGAAAGTCTGATTTCCATTATTTAAAAATTTCCTTCAATACACCCTTACATATAAACTAGAGAAGCTCCTATTCAAAATCTTTATATGCCATTTTTGCAGCTGCTGATTTACAGACCCAATATCCTATTACTGTAGAATGAGGTGTACAAATCTCCTGTCTTCTTCAGTTCACTAAACACAGAGCCCAGGACTTTCCAGCTTGCTAATTTTCTCCTCTTTCAGTCTTCAGGGACTAAGCCTGGTGCTTAACGAGATGAGCTGAATGTACTCATTTATGCAGGTGATCCATGGAAGAGGTAATGTGCATTTCATGTAAATGCAGATGGTCCTAGGAATCCTGAGGAACCACAGGATTAAATTAAATGATCTGCATGTTCTACTAAGAAGGAGTTTACTGCCACAATAAGATGCCTGAACTATGACAAACATTCTGTAGAAGAAGTCTCCAAACAGTTCATATTTCGACCAGTTATTCTGAAGTAAAGTAGGTCTTGCCATTGGGATACAAAGTCATGGGATCCACTTTGAACTCGATCTGCCCCCTTGTGGAAATTGGAGGCAATGAAAAACATGGCCCTTGAATAATACACTACAATAATACAATATAGGCTAACATTTATTGAGGACTTATCATGTGCTATGCACTGTGCTGCACCTTTTAAGTGTTTTCTCATTTAATTATCAAAATAATCTTATGAGGTAGGTACTATTATTGTCCGCATCTCAAAGGTGAGGAATATGTGGCTCAGAAAGGTAGAGAAATTTGCCTGAAGTCACAGATCTGGGCAGCCTAACCTCAGGGCCCATGAACTTAACCACAACACTGTCCCTGTGCCATATACTACCCCTATTATTCAGGCATTTAAATATTTAAATGAGTATTGTTCTTTGGAAGAATCACTAACAACCATCATCTTGAGATAGCCATGTTCCATCAGAATAATCAGAAATGTATTTTAGCAGCTACCAGCTGGTCCAACAACCCACAATCCCCCAAGTGAATTGAGTATAGTAATTGTGGTCTTCCAAACTAAGCCAGAGAATAATAGTTGACATTTACTGAGCATTTAAAGGGTGTGGGCACTGTGCTAAGTGACCTAAAATGACTTATTGAAACTTCACACCTACTCTGAATGATAAATACATTGCCGGCTTGGCTTCACAGATGAGGAAACTGAGGCACAGAAAAATTAAGCACCTTGCTCACTCACATGTTAAGCCTGCTGTGCATTCATGTTATAAGAGGCACGAAGGATGAGAGCAGAAGTGTTGGAGGAGGAGCGCTTTCTCTGGTATTCTTTCATTAGGCCAGTGTTGCTTTCTTTTAGCACCATTCTCTCATGTGATCATGACTCCCATCACATTTTCACACTCATGCATGCACGGATAAGTTTTTAAGTCCAACTGACCTGGATCCCAAACCTTGGCTCCCCACTATGGAACCTTGGGCTAGTTACCTAACCTTTCTAAGTGTTATTTTCCTCACTAATAAAATGGAGAAATATTGACACATATAACCATGTTTTGTTTCAGAAAGTACTTAAGACAGACAGATGATATAACAACTCGGAGGATAAATGAGATCTAAAATACCTAGCACAGTACTCAGAACATAGTATATGTTCTTGAGCCATATATAAAACAAAAGTTGGTTATTCTAATGTCAATACTACAATTCCACATCACATTAGAATAACAGTTGATACTTTCAAGGTAGCGCCAATTATTATTTCCTGTGCTCCTTACAACCATCTGGTCCAATTGGCAGGAAAGGTGGTTTATCCCATTTTACAAATCATCATCACTAACATTTATTATGTAGCTACTATGAATAGGGAACTGGGCTAGGAATTTAGAGATGTACTGCATATACATTGACATTTAGAATGGTTTAGTGTCTGTCCCCTTCTGTGACAAGATTACACAGCTAATCCCTGGGAAAGCAAGAAAGAATTTCGGTTCTTAGTTTTGTGTTTTCCCCTTTATACTCTGCCCCTTACTGACTGGAGATAAGAGGCTACTTCTGTGACCGCAGTGGGGCACCTTAACTTCAAAGGAGCACAAAGGGTAAGGAGCCAGATAAAACTATGCTTCCTACTTCCTTCAGGTCAATTTTATGGCCTTCTAGAATTATACTTTACAAAATGGAATAATACATAGCTGTCAAAATAAGTAAAATACTGACATGCAATGACATGGATATGACTCAGCATTAAGTGAAAAAGGAAGTTCCAGAGATCACATAACATAAGACCCACTTAATGAAAGAAAAAAATTAAATAAAAAACAATAAGCAAGGGGACAGTAAATATGGAATTTGGGATGGTGGTTACTACCTCTGGTGGGGAGTGGCAGGGAGGATGGGTGGGTGAAGACCATGTGGTTGGTAGTAAGTTAATGACAAAGGCTTAGTTTTCATATTGGAGAGTGGTTCACAGTGCTTATTACATTATAGAAATAGAGAGAAGAAGGGAAAGAAGGTAGGAAGGAAGAAAAAATATACGTGGAAGAGCTCTAGCAGAGCAAATTATTTTTCCAGAGGAAAAGAGTACAATTAATATCAAAATCCAAAGGGGGTAGTGATCCCTTCTCCATGACTTTGGAGAATGTGGTCAAAATTAATACCTTGTAATGCCATTTTAGGTGTTTACTTGGTGTTCAGTAAAGGAGGCTCTGTATGCCTTTGAATTCATTGCTTCTCCAGAAGTCCCAATGCTTTGGCCAGCTTTACAATATTTCTCTCAATGGTAATGGGTAGCTTGGAAAAAGTGTTCTGTGAGAGAAAATATTTGCAAACTATACAACTGACAAGGGATTAACAGCTGGAATATACAAGGAACTCAAACAACTTAACAGGAAAAAACCAAATAATCCAATTAAAAAATGGGCAAAGGAGCTGAACAGACATTTCTCAAAGGAGGACATACAAATGCCCAATAGGTATATGAAAAAATGCTCAAAATCACTAATCATCAGGGAAATGCAAATCAAAACCACTTCAAGATATCACCTCACACCAGTTAGACTGGCTATTATCAAAAAGACAGAGAATAACAAATGCTGGTGAGGATGTGGAGAAAGGGAAACCCTTCTAACTGTTTGTGGGACCGTAAACTGGTACAGCCACTTAGGGTCTTTAAATTTATGGATGAGGAGGAAGAGGAGAAAGGCGCAGGGGTGGGAGCTGTTGCCGAAGCTGCTACAGCAAAAGTTCTTCTCCCTCCCCCTTCCACTCTTCTCAAGGCCCCTAGAAAGGTTGGAGCCGCCACCACTTGCAGTCGGTGACCACGCGACTCTGCGCCCACCAGTGTTTTAAATATAATTGCCCTGGCCCCACCAACCCGAACCGGCACTGTGCAGGTGAGCCTGCCGGGGCCCGCCCGCCAGCCAGCAGAACCACGTGGCTCCACGTGGGCCCTCATCCCGCCTCAGACCCAGGGGGGAGCACCAGCCTATGGATCTGGCCCACCAAGTTTGGCTCACCAGAACTCCATGCATTAGGGGCTCATTCTACACCACAGAGTCTAGAACGGGAACCAAGTCGGTTTAACATAATCACTACCACACCTACTGTCAAGCAAGACAATTCACCACCCGCAGTAGCAACCAAGGCCACTCCACAGCCAACCTCAGCGTAATAGAAGAAAGCAGACCACCGACCAAATGACCAAACATCAGCAAAAATATACTAGAAGTACAAACAATAAAGAAGAAATGACACCACCAAAAGGATACAATAATGCCCCAAAGTCAGACTCCATGGAACAGGGAATCCTTGAAATGTCTGAAAAAGAATTTAGAGTAATGATCTTAAGAAAACTTGAAGAAATAAAGGAAGACTCAATTAGAGAACACAATGAAAGAGTAATGATCTTAAGAAAACTTAAAGAAATAAAGGAAGACTCAATTAGAGAACACAATGAAACAAGAAAAAACATCCAGAATAAGAAGGAGGAAATCTACAAAGAGATTAATACCATAAAAAAGTGTAGCAGAACTTCTAGAAATGAAAGACTCACTCAACGAAATAAAAAACATGACTGAGAGCTTGAGCAGCAGGGTAGAGCAAGCAGAAGAATGAAATACTACCATATGCAACAACATGGATGAACCTGGAGAAACTTACGTTGAGTGAAACAAGCAAAGCACAGGGATAAATACCGCATGTGCTCACTCATATGTGGGAGCTAAGAGAGAAAGGAAGGCAGGAAAGAAAGACCACAAGGCAGGAAAGAAAGACCACAAGGCAGGAAAGAAAGACCACAAGGCAGGAAAGAAAGACCACAAGGCAGGAAAGAAAGACCACAGTAGTCCCATGATCCAACAGAGGGAGGGAACATTCCTAGGGCTACAAATTGGAGTTGAGGGGAGGGGGAAAAGGGAGGGAGGTTGGGGGAAAATTGGAAGGGGACAAAGAGTACAAAAGCAATTTCTGGTAATGAGTATGCCCCCAATATGAATGTGGCCCCCACATCATGGGCAGGAGGGGGAATAATCAGCTTTATATCTCATGAATATTTGAAATAAAAAAGAAAATATATAAATATATATAATTGCCCTGAGTATCAAAAAATAAAAATAAAATAAAATAAATAAATTTATGGATGACTGGATAAGGGAAATGTCATATGTATACACAATGGAATACTACTCACCCATAAAAAAGATTAAAATCCTGCTGTTCACAGCAGCATGGATGAGCTTGGAGAAAACATTCAAACATTCGATAACATAATTAACTCTCAAAATGTATCTTGTATCACTAGTGGCCTACTTGACATCTCTACTTACATGTTAAGTGAAACAACCCAGGTGCAGAAAGAGACATACCGCATGCCCTCAGTCCTAAGTGGGGGCTAAATAGATAAATAATAAAGAAAGAAAGAGAAAGAACAATCATGATACGATGAACTTTTAGAAGGAGAAAACAATACCATGGTTACTAGAAGAGGAAAGAGGGAGGGGAGGGAAGGAGGAGGGATTAATGAGAAACTAATGAGCAATTCGTCAATGGACATAAAGAATGATTATGTACTGTAATGATGAATAAGCTAACTATCCTGATTTGACCATCACATGTTGTACAGAACTATTGGATTGATAGTCAACTTTGTTGACTTTCCCACAAATATGTATAATCACTTATGCTTCAATAAAAAAGAAGAAAAAGAAAAGAAAAAAGTATTTTGTATATGGGTAAAATTTCTGAACTTTTCTGCAAGCCTCTCCTTGGTGCAATGATATTAGTTCCTTTTCCCCAACCTAGGAAGCTGAGACGCAGGTATACTTACAGATGTTTAAACCTAAATTCATTTATATAGTCAAAATGCATAGAGTAAAAAGAACTTCATTTGTTCAACAAAGATTATAAAGTGCCTTTTATGTGCTGAGCATTGTTCTAAGCACTAGGGATCCAGCAAGTGAGGCAACAGACAGAAATCCCTGCATTCAAGTAGCTTACATTCTAGGGTTGAGAAGAACTGTGGCCCTGGGATGGGATAAACTCTAAGGCAAAATGGTGGTTAAGAGCCTGAACACTGGAGTTGAGCTACTTGGGTTTAAATCCTGGATCTTTCCATAGCAGGGTACTTAATTTCTCTAAGCTTCCATTCCTGTATCTGTGAGTTAGTTTCCACGTTGTAAGGTTGCTTGAGAATTAACAATTTAAAATATACGACACCGTTTAACATAGTATCTGATACATAGTAAGCGCTCAATGAGTGTCAGCATTGATTTATTGCTTAGTGATACACTCATTCATCAAATCACTCAATCCAAAATCATAGGGGCATACTTGACACTGGGCTACCTTGATTACCATGTCTACTTAATTTCATCTCCTAAATATTAGTTTTCTTTCTTTCTTTCATTCTCCCCTGCCATCTCATAGTTCAGGCTGACATTTCTAGTATTGATTATACAACTAGTTTGCTAGATGGGCTCCCTGCCTCTAGCCTTCTTCTCCCATATGTTTCCCCTGCATCCCCCAATCAAAAAAAATGTGACCACATCATTCCCCTGATTGAAATCCTTCTGGAATGCTCCTTCCATGATCCTCACATGCTTGTAAATGCTTCAGTGTAATCTGATCCCTGCCTACCACCAGTCACATTCCCTCGTGTGCTAAGCCACAACCACATTACAGTTTTGGTAGAGCATTCCTTCCATGATCCTCACATGCTTGTAAATGCTTCAGTGTAATCTGATCCCTGGCTACCACCAGTCACATTCCCTCGTGTGCTAAGCCACAACCACATTACAGTTTTGGTAGAGCAGTGCACACACCATGCAATTCCATAACTCTGATTTTGCAAGTGCTTTTACCTGTCTAGTGCACACACCATGCAATTCCATAACTCTGATTTTGCAAGTGCTTTTACCTGTCTGAAGAGCCTCTCCCCTTTTTTACTGCCTGAGTTTGTGATCTTCAGTAGGCTGAATTCCTGCCCCTGCCCACAATGTCACTTCCCTGAATGCAAGCGGTACAAACAGTGTTGTGCTTATCTGCTCATGTCTCTCTCCCTAAACAGATTTTAAGCTCTTTGGCAAAAGGATATGAGTCCTAGTCCCCTTTTTCATCTAGTACTTAGCACAGGGCTTTGCACATGGTAGGTGAACTGAAGTCTGCTGAAGGACGGCTGCAGCATTGTTGTGATCACTCTGATGTTAGCCTTAATAATGATAGCTAACAGCAATTGAACACTTACTACCTCCAGGCACAGGGCTAAGTGCTTCACAGGCATTGTCTTACTTAATCTTTAAAAAATTCTATGACAAAGGTAGGTACTATAATTATCTCCATTTTACAGATAAGAAAATAGGCTTCACAGCGTTTAGTAGTTGCCAGGGTCACTGAGCTGTAAATGGTAGGGCAAGGAGTCAAAACCAGGTGTACTGGACTCTAAAACCCTGTGCTTTATTCCCTCATGCATTTTGGAAATCCCAGAACAAGAAATAACTTCTCCATCTTTCTGAAAGATCTCAAAAAGTATTCATCAGTGGACTGTATTGACGAAAAGCCCTGGAATCCCACATCACTATTGCAGTAGGATCATTTCTATTCTAGTCCAGAATAATAACTGCATCTGGAATTGTTTACTTCATATATTTCATATCAGTCAGGGTATTTCATTAAGGTCCCATTCAAAGATAACATGAGGGACTTTTAAAAAATGCATAGTTTTGCCAACTTAGGGGAAAAGGAAACCTTAGAGACTTGATTGTAAATACCCATTCTGGGAAAGCAGAATTTAGTATGAAACAACCACAATTCATGCTTGCCATTCAGACAGGAAATGGTTAGATTAAGTGCTCAGCAGATGTTTCTGGAGGCTGAAGTAACATCATGTATTGCCACTCTTATGGCTTGATCACAACTAGAAAAGTCAGGCCAGGGTCACATACATCATCATTTTATTCCTTTTTTAAAGAAGAGCATGATTAACAAGGTGACAGATAAATGGAAGCAATGACAGCTTTCATAACAAAAATGTGTTTTGAAATAACATTAGTTGTTAGCACCAGCCCAATGCTGGTAGACTCTAAAAACAGACAAATTATCTTTAACAAAGGCAGCAATTTTTATTACCCTGCTTTATATTTAATGGGTTAGAACTATGCAGATTCTGACTTTCTAAGCAGAAATATGAGTGTAATTTGGATAGTGTTACAAGATCCTTAATACCATTTTAAATTTCATTTATAAACTACTACATTATAAATGAGGTGCTCTAAAATAATCACTTTTGTTGTTATTGTTGTTATGGGACAATAAAAATTTCTATGAGGAAAACAGGTTGCTGTTTACACTTGCTTACACTTTTAAATATTGTGGGAAAGAAATGAGCGGAGCCTTGGGAAGAGCTCGTCATGGGAGCAGGTGACTTTTGGAGATCATCTTCACTCAGTCATCTCCTCCACAGATCTTTAAGAGGGTGATTTCATAGTCTCCAGAGGTATCTGACTGCAAAGAACAGGACCAATAGAGAAGAACAAATACAGCATAAATAAGGAGCGGACCGTAAATGAATAAAATCTCACAGCACTAGGGAATTCACTAGGGTATGAGATTCATTAGCTGTACCATTTAGCAAAATGCACCTGCAATTCCATTCTTCTTTCATACCAGAATGTAATGTTCCGGCCCAGCATTTTCTCTATAATATGTAACATTTAAATTCTTCCTGATAGATTGCAATTAAATTTCAATTTGGGTTTAAAAAAATAAGATTGTATCAACTGCATAATGTTAATTTCTAACAAAACTTTTTAAAATTGTAGTTTTGATAAAGCTAATATTTATGAAATACTCTCTGTTCCAAGGCTTAATGTGTATTAACTGCTTTAACTCTTCTAAAAGTTGTATGCAGTAGGTGCCATAAGTATCCCCATTTAACAGATAAGTAAAACAAGAAAAACAGACGTTAGGAAACTTGTCCTGAATCATACAGAGAGTAAGTGACAGAGGCAGGAATGGAACCCAGATAGCCTGGCCCATTAACACCATCCTACACTGCCTGACTTAAGAAAGTGAAATGAATCATGTCCCTAATGAGTATGATTATCAGTTCCTTTTTCCTAGGCTAGGTGAAAAAAGATCTTGGCTTAGAAAAAATACCATGTGAGGTTAAGGCTTAAAGGACAAAGAAACCATGTCTGCTCTGCAAAAGACTTCATCAGAGGTAAAACTTGGTTTTTAACCTGGATTGCCTAAAGTCCTCACATTATTTTTATTTAATCAGGGCAACCCAACCAGTGAGCACTTTTCATCACTTAAGTTTCACATTTGGGAAACCTGTCACTGGGGTAAATTACAGTACGTAGTGATGTAAAGGAAGTAATGAAAAAGGCCATTTAGTGAAAAGGTTAAGCATTACTTTCATTGCAAGACACAGCAGGCATTAATATACATTCTTCTAGCCATCTCTGATCAGTGTTGTAAACAATCACTAGGGGTTCTACAAGTTAGTCAAGGAAATACATCCAAGCAGCTGAACACAAAGCTATACATAAAATTCTGATTCACTGTAGGGACTAAACAAATGTCTATCCTTTTTCCTATCTTTCTACCTTTCTGCCTTCTAGTCGTACAAGTAGCTCATATAGCTATTCTACCTATATGGCATTTTAGAAATTGTTTTCACAAAAAAAGTTAATGTATTTTTTAAAAGCTTTGAACATAATTTATGGCTTTCTAATTAGGTCATATTAACTGTTTTTGAGAAACTAACTAAATGTTTCTGTCAGCCTGTTTTCAACAGTGGTACCACGGTTCTCTCTTCTCCCAACTTTGATCTCATCTTTTGTCTTCCACATTACTCAGTTCTGACAATTGTTCTTTGTGGTGTTTTTCAGGTTATTCCTATTTCCAATCTGACCACAGCAAATCTAGTCTAGGTTCTCATCTCTTGTCACTAGTTTGACTCTAGATTCATCAATCTATATTCCCAAGGTGTTAAATCTTATTGCTTTGTAAGTCAAATCCAATAACCATCATATCCATCAACCTTACAAACATTTTCTTGCTCTTATCTTGCTTTTCTGTCCGCGAGACACAGCATACTATTGATCTCGCCCTCCTGGAAACATGTTCTTCCCTTGACTTCTGTCCTACCACGTGGTCCTGGCTTTTCCTCCTCTTCTCTGGAGTCTACACCTCTGTCTTCTTTGCAGGTTCATCCTCTTCTATCCAGCCACTAACTGTTGCGAGACACAGCATACTATTGATCTCGCCCTCCTGGAAACATGTTCTTCCCTTGACTTCTGTCCTACCACGTGGTCCTGGCTTTTCCTCCTCTTCCCTGGAGTCTACACCTCTGTCTTCTTTGCAGGTTCATCCTCTTCTATCCAGCCACTAACTGTTAGTGATGCTTAAAGCTCAATTCTAAGCTTTCTTTTCCTTTCACTCTATATTTTCTCCCTACAGGATTTTCACTCATGTCCAAAGATTCAATAACATAACTTACTCCGGGAGTGTATCTCGTATCACTAGCAGCCTACTTGACATCTCTACTTACATGTTTCAAAGACATCTCGAA
>NW_007727718.1:343439-347043 GCF_000696425.1 Galeopterus variegatus | reverse complement strand
ATCTCGTATCACTAGCAGCCTACTTGACATCTCTACTTACATGTTTCAAAGACATCTCGAACTCAACATATGCAAAACCAAGCTCACGAACTTCCTCCCACTCCCCCAAAAGAAAAAATCCTAAAACTCGAGTCTCTTGCAGAGAATGGTACCACTATCTGTTTCCCGAGTTAGGAAATTGATCCTTGACATCTTTTTTTCCTCACTTCTCACACAAAGATATCACATGAAGTCCCTTAAGTTTTAACTCCTAGGTATCTTCTGGCCCTTTGCTCTTTCCTTGCATTACCACCAAACCAGTGGTAGCTACTCTAATATGACTAATACAAGAGCCTCCTGACTCACATCCTACCTCTCTTCTATCGTATGTCCAATTCATTCTCCACAGTCACAGGGATCTTTCCAATGATCATGACACTATCCTGCCTAAAACTCAATAGTTTCCCATTACTCTTAAGCTAAAGACAAAAATCCTTAAACATTGCCAAAAAGGTCCAGCAGAATATGGTCCCTTCAGCCTCATTTTTCATATGTTTCCTCCACCATCAGGTCTTTCCACTTGCAGTTCCTTTTGTTAGAATGCTCCACTGGCTCCCTATCTCCACAACCTTTGCCTCGTTAATATCTACTCATTTTCTGGATCTGAACAATGACTTCCTCACAGAAGCCTTTCCTATAGATCAAGCCCTCCTCTTACATAATCTTTTTGCACAATGATGTCCCTTTTCTTTTCACTTAACATAGTTGTAATTTTACATTTGTTTGTAATTCCATAAGGGCAGAAAATGTCCTTTTTTCTGCCTTTGCTTATAATTATATCCCTGAGCCTGGCACATAACATGCATTTAATAAATATGTTTAATTGAATGAATGAAATATAAATTCACTCAAAGCTCTCCTTCAACTGAACTCATCTTGCCACTTTGATTTTATTTCTCAATGTTCCCCACGGTAAACACTCTAATCAAGCAAGTGCCTTATTACTTCTTTCCCTCCTGCCTCTCACCATACCTCTATTTCTAGAGCATTCACCTTTGAAACTCTATTGACAAGCAGAGCACCTGACCCACAGGAGGCATTCAACACATGCTTGTTGATCTGAAAGGTAGGTTCAAGACCCATTTCTCTAAGAAATATTCCTTATCTAACTCCAAACTTCTTTTCCTCTCAATTCCTATATTACCATCGTCTGAACCCCACAATATAGCATTTAATTGTATTTTGTTTCAATTATTATCTCCTAATTTTTTCATGCCCACCTCAAGTTTCCACGTAAATTATGAGTTTATTGAGGGTGGCTACTGTATTTTTCTTAAAGAGCCTGGAATTGTGTTATTTATTAAATAAGTACATAATTTATTGACCAAACATCTACCAAAGAATGCAATTTCATCCAAATTTTCCATTAATATTTACTTATTAAGCAATAGGAGATACACATTTTTTTTTCACCTCTGTTCTTCCTCTCCTCTCCTTCCCATCAATCACCACCTGAGAAAGGTGTCAATGAGCAGAGAGATGTCTAAGCAATAGGTGGAAGGACGAGGAAGATAGAATCAAAGGCTGGAATGATATACAAAATGGAACTCTATCCCCTAAATTTCAGAAACTTAACCTTTTGAAAAGATCCTGCTCATCAGTAGTAAAAACAAAATGATATTACTTAATAATGGACAGTAGGTGTTAGAAATAAAGAAACCTTACATTATTTCAAATTACAAACTGAACTCTTTAGTGATGGATTTTTCTTTTCTATCAAAGAGCAAATATTTTAAATGTTTTCAAATACAATAAGCCTAAATTACCCAGACCACTGGAGGACTGAAAGCCACTGGTTAATTTAATTTTCTGGTTTGCTGAAGGTGAACTGAAAGCCCTCTGTGTCTCAACCTTGTTACTGACAATCTTTATAAAATGTATGAGTCTACTTTTCTACCCTGGTAAGTACAATATGGTTAACATTATTGAATCTTCTGTAATGATTGAAACTATTGTAATGTGTCAGGATCGATTCAAATAGAATTGATTGTGAGCAGCTGATGCCCCCTGTGCTAAGCCTCAGGCACAGTCTGAGAGTTGAATTTTTGAATGAATTCCCAATTTCAACTTATGCATGCATCTCTTTCTGTAAAGGTTTAGAGCAAAAACAAAAGTTCTGGTTAAAATAAAAAGATTTTGAGGACCAGCCTATGGCTCACTTGGGAGAGCGTTGTGCTGACAACACCAAGTCAAGGGTTAAGATCCCCTTACCGGTCATCTTTAAAAAAAAAGAAAAGATTTTGGTTAACAAATCTACTTGATTAGTGTTTGTTTGTGAGTTCATTGATTGATTGATTGATTCATCCATTCATTCAAAAATCATTTGTGGACCCTGAGGCAGGAGCTTTCCCGAGAAGGTTGTCCAGAGGCCCAGGCCAACATATGCACCTGGTCAAGCATGGCTATCATGGAAAGGCCCGAGTGAAGGCTGGACCACGGACTCTAGCCATTCACAGTGACACAGGAATGAGGCCTAAGCCTGATGTCCCTGGTGGCCATGGCTGGGCTTCAGTTCCCTCACAGGGGCAGGGCTCCATCCTTGTAGGAGTTTAAGAGAGGGTGCTACTGGGGAGCACACAGGATCAGGATCCCCATGATGTAGAAATTATCCTGCAGCTGGGCCTGGAGTGTCTGGACAGCCAGCCGTGGACTCCCAGTGCTCAGAGAAAAAGCTCCATGCCAGGCTGCCAATCCCTCTTTGTCCCATATAGTCCTCCGGGCCCCAACTCCCAGCTCGGATCTTGGAGAATCTGCCTGGGTCAAATGCTCTCCAACGCTGATTTTCTCAAGACATTCCATAATGTGAATGGAATGGCAGAAGTATGGAAAACTGTTCACTGTGCAGCCTGCAGAACCTTCACGAAGCCAGTCTATCCTTTCACCTCATCAGAATGGCTCTGGTGGCTGGGAAGGTTGAAATACCTTGCTCACCAACCTCAGCTCCTATTTTGCTTCAGAGAACCTTCTTGGACTAATGCTGTCTATCACTCCTTTACTGGAGACTTTCATGTGTGATCTGGGAGGCTGAGGGAGAAAAATAGATCAATGAGAGACTCCCGAGCAGGTCTGGGGCTAGACCCTGAGTTCACCATTTACTGGTTGCCATATTCCTACTGGGACTATAATACTGAACCATGAGTATAGGGTATGGAAGCCTCTAGCATAATTTTTGCCTGTCTTACTTTTTTATTCGTTCTAATAATTTGTCATTTATTTAATTATGTATATAATCGTATCAACTGAAATCTGAGAGCAATGAAAATTGATTTCATTCTTTAAAACATTTTAGGAAGATTCTCATCCAGAATAATTGAAACAGAAGGTGAAATAGAGCTCCCTACACCCTCATAATGTACGCTATCTGCTTCTGTAGAATTGTTTGCTTAACCTAAGTAACTCCATTATGCCCCCTGTCTGACCTGCAGACTACCCCCACTTCTGCATGAGAAACCGTTGACCTTCTCACAGAAACAAAGCTGCTGCATAGAAACAGGAGCCATACATAGTGAATTATTACATGAGAACAGGGACCATACACAATGAAAACGTTTATGTTTGATTGCTC
>NW_007727718.1:330316-342990 GCF_000696425.1 Galeopterus variegatus | reverse complement strand
TGTAAGTGCATTTCTTGTGGGAGGGGGCCTCACAACAAAGGGACCAAATATTTTTAAAAATTAGGAAACTATAAAAGAAAAGATTGATAAATTCAAATAAATAAGATGTAAAACTTCTGCTTGGAAAAAATACCTTCAGCCAAGTCAAAGGACAAATAACAAACGAAAATATATTTACAACTAGATAAAAGATTAATCTACGTTATGTGAAAAAGGTTTTAGAAATTGACCAAAAAGAACAAAAACCCAAAGAATATAGGCAAAGAACATAAAAAGACACATCACAGTAAAAGGAATGTAAATGTCATTTAAAACATGAAAATATGTTCAGCCTCACTCACACTAAGAAAAATGTATATTATTATTATACTGAGATATAATTTCTCATGTATCAGATTACAAAAACCCAAAAGTTTGTGGTTTTCATAGTCTGATAACACCCTTTGCAAGACTATGCAGAAACAAGAACTCATACATTCCTCATGGAAGTGCAAAATGGTGGTCAATTGGTAATATTTACCAAAATTAAAAATGCACTTGCATGTCTCAGCACTCCCGCTTCTGAGAATTTATTCCTCAGATAACTTGTACCTTATGAGGAAGTGTGTATGCATAGTCCAGCGCTGTTTGTAATAGCAAGAAACTGGAAACCTCTGTTGATGTGGCGGGTACAAATATACAAACAATGGAATGATATACACAACTGTTAAAAAGAATGAGAAAGCTTCCTATACACTGAAATGAAAACTCCAAACTGCAGAACCAAGCTGCTCTCTTTTGTGTAAAAAAGGGGCAATTTAAAATATGTATTTTTCTTTCCTTACATTGTCATAAACACTGAAATAAATAAAAATACTGCAACATGAAAAAATAGGTAAATGACTTGCATATGGAATTCACAAAAGAATAAAAATTAGAGTTGAAAAATCGTTACTACCTTTAGGGACATTTTGCTGTTACTATTTTAAACTCAGAAAACACATTTATACATTGACAAGGAGAAAGAAATCTAAGTCATATATATTCATATTTTAAGGAACATAAGGGAAAGCGGATGCATAGAGAAGGGCAAAGTATGCTTTGCTATTTTTAAGAGGAGACTTACTTTAATTGCTGAATATAGGGAATAGCCGTAATTCTTCTTGAACTCGGCTCGAATATCCAACAGGTCAATTTCTGATCTGGAAACCATTATTCGGTTCAGAGTAAACTCATCAGTTCCAGCACCCTGTCAAGAAATGTAGGTGCTCACAGTACAACATACAGATCTATATTTACAAGAATAGATAATGGTGTACAAAATATTCAACTATGATGATGCTTCTTTATTTGTTTTCCATCAAACTTCATTCATTTACTCAAGAAATATTTGTGCCAGCACCATGCTAAATTCTGAAAAACAGCGATGATACCCTTGTTAAGCTTCCAATTTTGTAAAGGATACAGGCAAGAAAGCAGGCCATGGCAAGTAGTCTGACATATTGAGAATACTGAGCACCATGGGAACATATATTAGGGGGCCTAAGGATGAAGAAAGGTCTACCTGGGAAGTAACATTTAAGCTGAAACCTAAATAATCAACCAGGAGAAGAAGGAGTGGGTTTATATAGAGTGGAGAGAATGTTCCAGTAGAAGAAATAGCATGTGTGAAGGTTTCGTGCAAGAAAGAATGCCACAGGCAAAGATACATAAATAATGAGGAGGGATGGCAAGAGATGTGTCTGGAAAGGCCAGACCTTGTTAACTGTGAAATGAAATTCTGACTTTATCCCAAGTGTGGAGAACTATTGCAATATTTTAAACATGAGAATATTGAGATCAGATTGGATTTGTGGTTTCAGGAGATTACTTTAACTGCAATATGAGGAACAGCTGCAGGGTGCAAAGAGGATGAAGATAAGGGAATAAGATTAGAGACTTTAGGACCCATCCAGAGGCGACTGCAATAATAAAGGAAAGAGATGATGATGGCCTGAACTAGAAAAATGGCAGTAGGGACAGAGAAAATAGGAAGATTTGAGAGATGCTTATGTAGGTGGATTGACAAAATGTAATGATGTATCGTTTGAGGATAATGAAGGAGAGGGAGAGTATAAAATTTCTAGTTGAGCATTTAGGTGGATGTTGCCTCTATTCATTTGTTTATTCATCCAACAAATGCTTATTGAGATCTACTATATGCCAGGCATTGTTCCATGTACTGTGCTCACGGTGGTGAACAACACAGACTGTACCTCTGTCCTCATGGAGCTTATGTTCTAGTAGATGGACACAGACAGGAAAGTAAATTAACCAATTGTTTAAGTACATAGTGATATGCACTATGAAGAAAAGAAAGTAGTGAAATGGAATGGAGAGTGACTGAAAGGGAGCTGACTGGTCTAGTGCAGTCCAGGGAGGCTGCTCTAGGCAGGAGACATTTGAACCAAGACCTGAAAGACACAAAGGAGCCAGCCAGTGACAGATCTGGAGGAGGAACATTCGAGGCAGAGAGGGCAACATATACAAAGATTTTGATGTAAGAATAGATTTGGCATGGTCAGGAAGTAGAAAGAGGGCTGAGGTGGCTGAGGCACAGTGAACAAGGCTGAGGAGGAATGGTACAATGTCAAGAGCTGGGTAAGGCCAGTTCCTGTTGGGGCTATCCACTGAGATGATGAAACACAGGAGGGGGAGCAGACTTGTGGCTGGGGGCTGAGGTGAGGGAAATGATGGGATCCCTTAGGATATAACTGAGAAGGTACATGCGGGACCACAGGAAATGCCCAGTAAAGACATGGAGGTAAGCATCTTCCATGGGCAAGGCCCTGTCGTCGGCTGAAAATATATACTCTTAGAGCTCACCATGCAGCAGCAAAGACAGATAAGAACACACAGGGTTACAATGTCATGTAAAGTTTGCTAACTCAGCTTGGTCTGTTTTAAGTAAGGCATCTTGAGAGGCCACTGGATCTAACCGGTCAAGCGTAAAGTTTGGGTTCTAAAACAAGTTCTATTGCCTAGCTTCCTGTGAAGTGGGCGAAATCATTTAGTCATCACTTCACTGTAGCTATCTCTGTATTGATTAGAATACTCACTATTTACCTATGAGACAAATTAGTACACAAATTAGCTACAAAAGAGAACTCATTAAAGTGCAAAAGAAATATGACATTCCATCAATATTAAGCAATATTTATACATACTCCTTGAGGGATTTTAAGAATGCACATGAAATTTTCAAACCAACCTTCAAAGCCTGATGTAGTCTTTTAGCTAAAAAGGCAGGCGTGTTCCTCGTGCAATAAACTGTTACAAAAAACAAAGTAATGTTCAGCTTCATTTAGTAGAAATCGGATTAATCTATAGTAGTATGTTTTTTTACAAAAGACTTTTTGGACTGTCACAGCACATTACCCCCTCCTCACTACAGGCCTTTATTTAGAATGAAAGGCTGCCTAACCTGAATTTCAAAGCCTTATAATTCATATTTGTACGGAACTTTAGCATGGTAATTATTTTAGCCATGGGGAAAACAAAAGTACCTGCCAAAGAAACTCCCACAGTGTCTGACTCATCTCTAGCTCCCAGACACACCGAACACCCATGCTTATACTGATAACTCCCTAGGGTGTACCATCACTCAGTTGTAACATCTTTGGCTACTGATGAATAACTTGGGCCTAATGATTGCAGAGATATTGCTCAAAGTAACTCATTAGGTAAGAAGGGGAGCAGGAGATCTATTTAAAACCAATTTTTCCAATGGAAAGATTTTCTTTTAAATGATTGGGTTAGAGTCTATAGACTGGTTAAAGTAATTACATTAGAATTAGTGCCTATAGTTTAAATTCAGTGATCTAAAAAATACCACAATCTTTCGATTCTTTATTTTGATATAATAGGAAAAGCAGAAATAAAATAGAAAAAAGTGAGTAAATTAATTATTCTTTAAGTAAAGTGAAAATTGTCAGGAATAGAAAAGTCTGCAGGGAACAAACCTATTTACTGCATCACAATTATTTTTATAATCTTATTTCTGATCTGCAGGTAGAAATTCGACTAAAAGTGAGTGGATTTTATAATGAATTTTGGATCTCAGAACAAGAATAAGTGACTTTCTCATAGTGGCTTACAGCCTCTCTTAAGGAAAGCTAAAAGACTTTTGGTTTGTATAAGCAATTTAAGGGAAATAGAAGGAGAAATGTATTAGAAAACCTAAACATGGAATCTGGGACAAACCATTAAAACTGTTAGATATGAAGCTGGCTGACAAAAAACCAACCATTCAAATTGGTACTGCCTAAATTTTCTCAAACTCACATTAGGCAAACCTTAATATTTTTATTAAAAATCATTATGCTCACTTTTACCTTAGTAAGATTGACAATCACACCCCCCCCACTTTCTTGTCATAATCCTTTCTCCCCCTTTAACTTTCTATCTGCTTTACGTTCTTAACTACCAGGTTTGTTCTTCGTGTCTGAAAATTTGGGAAGCTGGCAGTATGTTTTAGTGGTAAGGAAGCTCGCTTTAGCACACAGTACCACAGGTAGGGAAACTTGGAGAAATCCCTGCAACTCAGGAAATCCATCAGAGTTAATTACTGTAACCAAGAATTCACTATCACCCATTTCAGACCCCTTGTGTTGTCTTGACCAAACTTTAGTTGGGTCTCTCTCTTCCCCACAGTCCCTGAGCTCTGGCTTGCTCCCAAGCCTGAGCAAACACTAAAATGTAGGACATTTTATCATGCCCCCTTATCAACTATCCTGAGAAACCACAGTGAGACACATTTCATGTCAAACCCTGATGATCATGCCCCCTGCTTGTTCAACTTCTCCTTAGAAGTTTCTGCTAAGGTCTGCTTACCCCTCCCTGTAGAAGGAAATACTTTTCTCCTCAACTCTGAGACTCTTGAGCATTTCTGACATCAAAGTGTTCTCCCTATTGCAGTAGTCTTTTTGAATAAAGACTCTCTTTATCTAAGTCGGAATTTGTTTTTATATGACAACTAGTATGTTCCTAATATGCAATTCTAAGATGACACAGCTCAGATAGTTTTTCATGTTAAAAATTATGTGTTGACATATTGTATTAGATTTCTTGTATATGAAATATCCAGAATGGGCAAATCTATGGAGACAGAAAGTAAATTAATGGTTGCCAGGGGTTGGGGGTGAGGAACTATGGGGGAATGACTGCCTATGTGGGTACAGGCTTTCTTTGGGGGCTGATGAAAGTGATGTCATAAACATCACTTGCGGTGATGGCTGCAAAACTCTGAATATATTAAAAACACTGAACTGCACACTTCGAATGGGTGAATTTGATAGTATGTGAGTTATATCTCAATGAAGATGCTTTAAAAAAAGTGTTCTATTCCAATGGTAGAGACTGAAATAGAAAATAAGAGTGTGACATATTTTGACCTTTAAATTAGTTGAATTATAAAGTCCTTTTTTACTTGATAAAACAATGTACAAAATGAATCATGGTGCAGTACATGCATGTATTGAAAGACACTGTACCCCACAAATATGTACAAGTAAATGTTAAAATAAAAATTAGAAAAATTCTAAAAAGTGTATTATAGCCCAAAATTTAATGCACAATTCAATGTATATTTCCAAGAATGCTACTTTGGTCAATGACTGAAAGTTTGTACATCTCAATGAAGTTCTGCAAATATTATAGCAGCAAGAGCAGGGAAAGTAAAAAGCAGGAAATTAATGTAAAAATTGAAAAATATGCAATGGGAAAAAATTCACTGGCTTTATTGTTGCCACTGGAACATTCTCAGAACTAATTATAGAGATAGATCTCAGCTCCGTTTTTTTTTTAAATTGAAAAAGAAGCATTTCTCCTTTCTTGGCCTATCTTTTAGCAACTGAATCAGAATCAACAGTATTCTTTTTCTTTTTTTTTTTTTTTTGAGCCAGCAATTTGGATAAAGAGCCCTATTTTAGAATGGGGCCTGGAATTTAAAGGGTGCCTTGTTCCTGGTATTATTTTCCATAATTTACTTTAAAATACTTTAGCATAGACTATATTTCAGTGTATGTCTACAATGGAGTGCATCAGAGTAGTTAGTTAACATCACAGACTACAGAGGCCAACTGTCTGAGGCAGAATCCCAGCTCTACCACATACTCCCTAGAAAACCCAGGGAAGTAACTTAACTCTTTGGGCCTTAGGTTTACCATCTCCACCAATGGGGTAATAACAATGCCTAACTCATAAGATTGTTATAAGGTTTAAATGAGTTCATATTTGTAAAGAGGTTAGCACAGTGCTGAGCACATGGTAAGTGCCAGGTAACTGTTTATTTAAAAATGAAATTTGAGGTACCCTAATTCATTAACATTTGAATGATGAATCAGAAGCTCCACTTCAGAGGTTACTCTTAAGCATCAGTATCTTTATCTCACCAGAGGTGCTATTAATTATCATAATGGATGTTAGAAATGACTTTTCATTGGTGAAATGTCAAGATGTATGGAGTACAGGTATCCCTACCCTGGCATTAATGGAAAAGAAGCCTGTACTAATCCCAATGGCCACCCTAGATTGGAGTGGCTTAGAATTCTGAGCAATCCTGTGTGTGTACAGTCCCTTAACAGATTTTGTTGCCTGACTCTTGACTAGAAGGGTCGAGAATCCTGTCTCTGATAGTGTCTCATCCCTTTGAATTCACCTTTCTTGCAAGATGGTCTCCTAGTGCCTAGGACAGACTGCTGAGATCTCACTGAGAATACAGATCAGCTTGTATAACTGTATTTTTTGACTGCTAAATGCATGTGTCTGTATGGGAATGGATTCAGCCGGAAACTTACTTTCTTTTTGATATACCTACCCCCTGCTCACTTGACCAAGGTGGAGGAGACTTATAGCTCTAAACTCAGCTCAACTTTGGGAGGCCACTGATATCTTTTAGAAATAACCAAATATGGTGAATTACCAGATTGGCTTAGGTCTCAGTTTTCAACAGGCTCAATAAAAAAGCCAGTGGAAAAGTAATATTTCAGCTCTCAAGAAGTCTACGATCTAAACATGGTGACAAGCCAAATGCAAATTTAAAAGGCAAAGTAAGATCTAAAAAAAAATAACTTCTTCATGCATCTATTTAACAATATTTGTTGAGCATATTGTGTGTACTGTGAACTGTGCTGAGGCTGTGGGACCAAGAAGTCTACGATCTAAACATGGTGACAAGCCAAATGCAAATTTAAAAGGCAAAGTAAGACCTAAAAAAAAATAACTTCTTCATGCATCTATTTAACAATATTTGTTGAGCATATTGTGTGTACTGTGAACTGTGCTGAGGCTGTGGGAGCATAAAGATGGATCAGTCAGGATTCTTACATGAAAGGAGCTTATCTTGACATTGAGTTAAAACAAGTGCAAAGAACTCAGTTCATTAGTACTCAAGGGCTTACCTATGGCCAGCAGTAAATCTTCAAAATGTCCAGATAATTCTCCTTTTATGCTGTCCTCAATGTCCTTCTGGCTGAAATTCCTGTACTCATCAAATGCTAAAAAGTAGTACCACAAAAATATTTAAAGCATCCCAGATGACTACACCTGAATATATATTCCTGTCTTCTGAAATGCAGCAGATCAAGTAGCAAATTCAAAAACTCTTTCTTTAAACTATCAAGATTTGAGCATGGAAGTTTTTATGTTTTGCTTTGTTTTGTTTGTTTTAAGAAAATCATCTACAATAAAACCCGAACTCCCTAAGCCATTTTCTTCCATGATTTCTCTCTCTCTCCCCTCCTCTCAGGCTATAACCATTTAAAATAGCCTGAAATGTTAAATGATAAATAATTTATCTAGCAAGGTAGGCTATTTTTAAATTTATAGCAGCACCTGGGAAACAATTCCGTGGTCAGTAATCAAATATGTTTTATCTGCTAAAGAAATCTTAATTATGAAGATTTCTCTGTGCTGAATAAATCATGCCCTAAGGCAGCATGGCCTACTTTACATCTTCCAGAAGGCATTTGAATTTCTTGATCAGTATTTGCCTCAAGCAAAACCTGTACATATGTCACCAAGTATACAGGCATATTTTATAAGCCAAGTAAATTTTTTCCAAGTAAATTTTTAAGAAAGAAATTTTGGGGAGAGATCTAAGGTTGTTTGATTTTTATGTTTTAAAGACCTTACTAAAGCAACTATAATATACTATTATTGTTATGCAATAAATGTGATTTTAATGCCAAAATTAAGAAAGGACAATTTCAGAATTTGAACGTCACAGTCAAATCCTTATGTTTCCCCATTTTTTCATTAACTCAGCACAAGCTTAGTCACACAGTATGGTTGTTCTCTCAACTATCACCTGGAAGCCCCAATCAGAAGGTGTTCACGGAAAATGGAGTTCCCAGCTGGGTGCTCAGCCATGGAGGGTGGGTGCTCAGCAGGTCTATGTAACAGTTGGTCTGACAAAAACAGCAGGTCCTACCCACTCCCCCATTTATCTTCATATCAGAAAGAGCCGAATGTCAATCAGTATCTACACATCCACAGATTAACCTCAATGCCTGGCTTTTCTGGAAAGTGGCTAACCAGGCAGAGGTGGGGTGGAAGCAGTGCAGTCAGGCTCCTCCATGCCACAGGAAACCCCCTTTCTGCTCCCTCCCCAGACAGGCTGCCTCTTTTCCTCTCCCTGCCTTCTCCTTCCCCACCCATTCCCTGTTGCTCAGTAGGTGATCTACTCAGTCTTCAGGGAAAAATGAAAGAGCTGCATCACTACTGCCTTGAGTTAGAATGCAGCATCCTCTTTTGTTTCCTGAAATTTTTATACATATAAATTGATACAGACTTTGCAATTTTTAACTTCATTTTCCAGAACTTTGTATATTAAACCTCAAAACATTTGCAAAAACACCATAAAACAAAAAGGGTTGTAATGTGAGTCCGTACTTAGTTTCAGTTGAGGGAAGCTCCTTAAGCACAGGATCTCAGTGAATTTATCTTCGTCCGTGCCCCACCTGTTCTCACCAGCATTGTAGAGAATCTATGGACAAGGGGAGGAAGACTTAGATGTTATTACAGACACAATCTTTCTCTCTTTTTTGAGGCAGTGGAATGAGAAAAGTGGCAGCTTTGTTTTAGAGGTCAGTGAGGTAATCTATTACCTAAGTCTCTCACTTTCAGCAAACTGGGCATCTGAAATGCAGTGGGGCAAGAGCCAGCTTGATAACCACCACTGGGGAAGGAAGAAAGCTGGGGCTGGCCGGTTCCAAGTCTTCAGGATTCTCCTCCAGACAGGAAAGGAGAGAGCAGCCCTAGTAAGTGCCATCTTTCCCTCTTTTCATAGAAATGCAAAGGCAGTTAAGGGGGAGAATAGTTAAAGGAGATTTTTCTTTGCTCAGTTACTGACCTGGGCATCCTTTTTGGCCAGATGCTCATCCACTTTCAGACTTTCATCTCTTCTGCCCTAGATAAGGATGATGAAAACAAGGGCAATCCTTTAAAGACAGAAGATTCTAACACTCAGCAGGACATCTTAGTGGGTTTTCTGTGGTGGAGACCATATAGCACAGAGGAATGAGGTACTCTGGGCTCCAGCTCTGGCTCTGCCATTGACTCATCATGAAATTTGTAGCAAATCACACAATTTGGGGGCCTCAGTTCCCTCCTCTGAAAACTCAAAGGTTTTAAGAGGATGAAAAGACAAGCTAAAGACTGGGAGAAAATATTTGTAAAACATATCTGATAAAGGACTTGTATCCAAAATATATAAAGAACTCTTTTTTTTTTTTTTTTTCCTTTTTGTCTTTTTTCGTGTCCGGCAACGGACCGCAACCCTCAGTGTCACGCCCATACCGTACCGGGACCGGCAACAGGATCGCAACCCTCAGGGCTGCGCCCGCCCTTCACTTAGCCAGTGAGAGGGAACTGCTCTGTATGTGGGATCCGAACCCTCGGCGGGAGCGCTGCCGCACTCCCAAGCGGCGCACTGTAGCAGTGCGCCACCGGGCCGGCCCCATAAAGAACTCTTAAAACTCAATAAGAAGATAACAAATAACCCAATCAAAAAATGGGCAAAAGATGTGAACAGACAGCTCACCAAAGAAGATATACTGATGGCAAGAAAGCACATGAAAAGATGTTCAACATCATCTGTCAGTAGAGAATCACAAATTAAAGCAACAATGAGGTACTACTATGTACTTATTAGAATGTCCAAAATCCAAAACACTGACAATAGCAAGTGCTGGTGAGGATGCAAAATGATACAGCCACTTTGGAAGATAGTGTGGCAGTTTCTAAATATATCCTTACCATATCCAGCAATTGTGCTCCTTAGTTTTTACCCCCAAAAATTGAAAACTTATGTATGCACAAAAACTTGCACACGAATGTTTATTGAGGTTTTATTCATAACTGCCGAAATTTGGAAGCAATCAAAGTGCCCTTCAACAGGCACAACAAATATTCCACACAATGGAATATATTCAGTGCTAAAAAAAGAAGTGAGCTATCCATCCATGAAAAGACATGAAGGATACAGAGGCATGTACCTACGTGAAAGATGCCAGTCTCGAAAGGCTGCAAACTCTATATGATTTCAACTATGTGACATTCTAGAAAAGGTAAAACTATAGAGACAGTAAAAAGATCAGTGATTGCCAGGGTTTAGAGGGAGAGAAGGGACGACTAGGTGGAGCACAGAGGGTTTTTAGAGCAGTGAAATTATTCTGTATGATATCGTAGTGGTAGATATATGACATTATACATTTGTCAAAACCCATTGAACTGAATGACATAAGAGAGCGAACCCTAATGCAAACTATAGACTTGAATTAATAATAATGTATAAGTATGCATTCATCAACTATAATAAATATACCACACTAATACAAGATGTTAATAATAGGGGAAACTGAAGGGGGAAGACGGGCATATGAGAGCTCTCAGTACCTTCTGCTCAATTTTTCTATAAATCTAAGACTGCCCTAAAAAGTAAAGTCTATTAAAAAGAAACCAAAAAACCTCAAAAGTCCCCTACCGACTCTAATATTGAGGGCTCTGTGGTTAAATGTTTGTGTGTGGTAATGCACAAATACTTAAGCACATTATGGAAAGATGGGAGATAGAAAGGGAAAACAGGATTACCTGAATTATTTTGAAAATTACAGGTTAATGAACACTTGGCTATAATATTTTAAAAATGGATTTGTTCCTATTTTCAACCATTAGGTCCTTGGATGCCTGCCTGATTTCTCTTCTATGCTGCTGATACTCTACTGCTGTTAGTTTGCCTTCTTGTTCACTGTGCACTCTGCTCCAGTAATAAAAATGCTGATTATTGTTGGTCTTAATAAAAAGCAGTCAGCACCATGTATTGATCACTTTCTATGTGCAAAGTACGTCACATTCTCTCAATCTTCACAACACCCTAAGAGATTGGTACTATTACTATTTTAATTTTACAGATGTGAACAGTAATACATTAAGGCTTAACTTGTCCAAATACAAGCAGATAGTAGGCAGCATGAGATTCCAGCTCTCTTTGATTCTAAAACCCTGCCCTGTGGGTGTGTATGCTCACGTCCACACACAAATGATGTGCACTTAGAATATATTCCTCTGAGAGCATATATTTGCAGTAGTGCGTCATGATTTGGGTTTGTGGGGTCGTCCTCCGTAAGGTTTTCGCTATTTAAAACAACTGAAACCATAATTACAATACATTGTTTTTTTGTGGCGTAATGCCTCACTTTGACAAGTACAAGGGAGGCGTTATCTTTTAATAAATGAGTGAGGTTGAAATGCTATTTTAACGTCAGGCTGAGACCATTAATGGGATTTTCTCACACATTAGAAGCTGTGTAAATCACCTGAAAGAAGTTGGTGAGAGATGGCTTAAATCACTTCCTCTCTTATACACATCTGTGAATACATCTCACCCTTGAACTTACCACCTTTACTATCAAAATCATGAGCCTTCTAAAAAGAGAAAGCAAGGTATGGCCACATTTGTTCACATGGTGAGTCATGGTTTAGCAGCTCTTCCAAAATGGCAAGAATGAAGTTGCAGCAAGTCTTTTTTAAAAAAAATTTCTGAGTCTGATACCCGTTTCTGAATTTAATACCCATCTCTGAAAATAATTCTTCTGTATCATGCTTCCTACTTAATGTAAAACCTAACAAAAGAAATATATATTCTTTAGAATCCAGAAGGAAATACACATATTCTTAAAAATAGAGACACACAATGGAAGTGAATAATTATTTTACATCAGATGATTTATCATAACATTTTCTAATGTATTATGAAAACTGATCACAGCACTTTTAATCATATACTGACCCAAAGAAGATTTTTTTTTGTTGTTACATCATTTTGTATGCTTTTATGATCTTGGTTAAACATTATACTGCTCGGTGGCAATGCAAATATGAAATGAACAAATCATTTCGTAAGGAACACTGCAATCGCATTGTCTTAGTTTGGTTATTTTTAAACTTCCTAAAAATTATTACTGAGTATGCAGCTTATTAGAGAGTAAAAAATAAAAAATAAAACCTTACATCTGCCAAAGTCAACAGAGCTTTCCGGAAGTCACCAGACGTTTCAGAACTAATGTCATCTCCAAGACTCTTCTTATATACTGAAACCAAATAAAAATGATATTAAGACTTGACAAACTGGAAGATGGCGATGGGTCTGGAGCGAG
>NW_007727718.1:321916-325567 GCF_000696425.1 Galeopterus variegatus | reverse complement strand
AATAATCATATACATTGTATATTGACAAAATAAAAATTTAACGAAAAAAAAAAAAATGTCTTGACAAACTGAAGAATACTATTACAAAACAGAGAAAAGTTTAAATGCCAACATTGTATTTAATTTCCTGGTGCTCTTCTGTTGTGAGATGGATACATTCTTCTTGGAACTATTACTGTATTGTGTGTTGTGGTAAATGCAAAAGAACAGAAAGAACTGCCATTCTGGATCAAATCATGATTCATTTCATCTGTTAATGGCACTTAGGAATGCACAGAGGGAAAATGAGGGTGGGTGAGCTGCTAGCTTGCCTTCCAATTCCCATTACCTCCTTCCTTCATAGTAACAGAATCCATACTGTTAGTAAGACATAATGCACAAGGCTTAAAAACTTCATTCTCAGCTTTCCTCTTAACTAGATACAGCTCTATGACTAAGTTCTTCATAGTAAAAGACTAAGTTCTTCATAGTAAAATGTAGACAGACATATGTAACTTTGTGGGAAATCTCCTTAAAGGGATGGGCCATGCCCACTTTGGTCCTTTCTCCATTGCACACCTTGTATGTGGATTGATGCCTGGAGCTCGGGGAGCCATCTTGGATTATAAAGATAACAACCGCATCATAGCAATGGCATAAAAGTAAAGAGGAAGGGGCCTGAGTTCCTGAAAGTTTTGAAGAGCTAGCGTACCAGTACTAGAATTGCCCATCTCCAAACTTCTTCTACATATGATAGAAATAAACTTCTATTTTATTTAAGCCACTGTTGCTTTTCTGTTTTATTGCACCTAACCCTAATCTCAATGAATACAACTAGATGGTATCATTTGATATCCCTCAAAAGTAAGAAAGCTATTCCAAAACATACTATTTTCCCTTAACAAATGCCAACTGAATTCACGTATTTCAGTATGGACTAGTTAAGCCCCTTTTGCACAACCTGTGATGTGCAGTGCCCATTGATTTTAAATCTCTGTTCTGCTGCATCCATGGGGAAGTGACTCTCTCGAAGCCACATATTCCTGGGTGTAGGTGACACCTGCTGGTGATTTGAACTCTGCCTGCATCATTCTCAAGAACTCTACAAATCAGCCATATAAATGCTCATCCTTTTAAATCAATATAAGATAATTATTGAAATTGATATGAGATTATCTAATAGCAAGACCTGTGGTGAGATGGAAACTTCTCCAGCATGATTTTAGTGAGTCTCTTTTTATGAAATCTATAATTTTTCAAAGCAATTCATATAAGCAAAACCCACTATAAATATGTTATTTATCTAAATTATAATATAGTATTATATTTTATAATACATTACTATATTAATATAATATAATATTTAGTAGGCATCATTATACTGAATAATTGTGATATTGTTACAGCTATCCTTCAGTCTAATAAGAAAGTTTTTTTTAATTTAAAAATATCAAGTCAAAGAATGAAGCTCCCATTTAGAAGTATTTTGTAATTCAAGAATCATCTAGATGAGAGTTTATAGTCATCTCATGCAGCCTCCCAAGGCCTCCCTTTACCCCAGATATTTTGAATTAAATAAGACTAATAAGAATTACCTGCCCAGCCTGGGCGAATGAGCGCCGAGGTGCCAGCGTGACCAAGCAGGTAGGCCTCATCACTGCCAGACCCCATCCCCAGCCCAGGCGAGTGGGTGCTGACCAGAGAGGCCCGAACCTTCCACCCACAGGCATTGAGGCAGCTATGCCAAACTAGCAGTCCTGGCAGGATCTTCGCCAGACTTCGTGTCGAACCAGTGGACCATGAAATCCCTCACCACAATGACTTAACACCAAAGGAAAGATACCAGAAATATGAAAAGTTGAGAAAGTACACCACAAAAGGGTAATAACTCTCAAGCTCTAGATCCTATAGAACAGGAAGCCCTTGAAATGTCTGACAAGGAATTTTGAGTGATAATTTTAAGGAAACTAAATGAGATACAAGAAAACTCAGCTAGACAACAACATGAAATGAGGAAAAGTATACAGGACCTGAAAGAAGAAACATACAAGGAAATCAGTGCCCTGAAAAAGAATGTAGCAGAGCTTGCTGAGCTGAAGAATTCATTCAATTGAATAAAAAACACAACAGAGAGTTTAACCAGCAGGTTTGCAGAAGCAGAAGAGAGAACTTCTAACCTTGAAGATGGGCTGTTTGAAATAACACAGGCAGACAAAAAAAAAAAAAAAAAAAGAAAAGAAAAAAGAATTAAAAACACTGAAGAAAATCTAAGGGAGATATCAGAAAATCTTAAGTACTCAAATATCCGAGTCATGGGTATTCCAGAAGGGGAGGAAAAAGGAGATTGCAATGAAAACATAGTCAAGAAAATGGTGGCAGAAAACTTCCCAGGTATAGGAAAAGACACAGATCTTCAGATTCAGGAAGCTCAACGATCCCCAAATGTATTCAACACAAAATGGTCTTCTCCAAGACATGTTATAGACCAATTGGAATCCCCAAATGTATTCAACCCAAAAAGTAGACCTTTTGACTCCTCCAAAAAGGTCTTCTCCAAGACATATTATAGTCAAATTGGCAAAACTCAAAGACAAAGAGAATCTTAAAAGCTGCAAGAGAGAAGCGTCAAGCCACCTATAAGGGAGCCCCCAATCTGACTAACATCAGATTTTTCATTACAAACCCTAAAAGTCAGAAAGGAATGGGATGATATATTCAAAATACTAAAGGACAAAAATTGCCAGCCAAGAATACTTTACCCAGCAAGGCTATTCTTCTGAAATGAAGGACAAATAGTATATTTCTTAGACAAACAAAAACTTCAGGAGTTCACTACCACATGGCCAGGTTTATAAGAAATTCTCAAGGGAGTACTGGGTTTGGTACCTGAAAAACAACCACCACTGCCATAAATACTCAAGAAAAAACAAAACCCACTAGTAAAATAAAAATGGCAACAATGAAGAGAAAAAAAAGTTTATCTTCTACCCCAAGAAACCAACAAATACAGAAGACAAACAGTAAATCAGAAAGAAAGGAACAAAAGATACTTTTGGTAATGGGCCACAATAATCAACCACATTGTATATTGATAAAATAAAATTAAATTAAAAAAAAGAAAAGAATTTCCCAAAGTAACCTCCATCTGGGGGCCAGTATACCCCTTCTTTGGTCCTCTCCCACTGCAAAAGCTCCGTGATACACAACTGACTCCTCAATACACAAACACAGAAACCATGGCTCCCTTAAGTTACATGGAGAGGCTTATAGGGGGCTGTTGTACTATAAAGAATTGGGCTGGTCTTTGTCCCTGGGAGGTAACCTCTAAATTCTTGTAATTTCTCAAGTAATTGGAGTGTCTTTGTTTTTCATGGTGGGCCCCTTAGACCACACCTGAGTTAATGCTAACAAGATGACTCATATCACATCAGAAAGACCAACCATGTGATTAGAGGGTTGAGGCTTTGAGCCATGTGATATCAGTCTGACCTATGGGGAAGAGAAAGGCTGGAGACTGAGATCAATAACATGGGCAGTGATTCAATCGATCATTCTTATGTAGTAAAACTCCAATAAAAACTATAGGTACCAATGATTGAGTGAGCTTGCCGATTGGTAACCAATGTGCTGGGAGGGAGGAAGTTTCACCTTGCCCCCCCCCCCCCCCCCCCC
>NW_007727718.1:318002-321731 GCF_000696425.1 Galeopterus variegatus | reverse complement strand
GGGTGGGGGGGGGGAAGTTTCCCCCTGCCCCCCCCCCCCCCCAGGCCTCTCCCTATGCGTCTCTTCATTTGGCTGGTCTTGACTTGTATCCTTCACAATAAAACTGTAATGTAAGTATAGAACTTTCTTGACTTCTGTGAGTCATACTTGATAGGGTAGTGAGAACCCTAAATTTGAAGCCAGCTGGTTAGAAATGTGTGTGGCCTGGGAACACCTGAGCTTGTGGGCTAGTGTCTTAAGTGAGGGAAGTCTTGTGGGGACTGTGACCGTACTTGTGAAGTCACACTAACCCTGAGTAGTTACAGTCAGAATTGCAGTGTAGGGACTTTCTAATTTTTACACAGCTAACAGACTATTAGGACTTTAGCTAGTTATATTGAATCCACATGCTCAGCACATCCTCTAAATGGCTCATCTAATTTCCCCCACCAAAAATTATGAGTCTAATCTGAGTGGTTTTTAACATATAATAATACCATATAATGATCTGAATCTCTTACATTAATAAAAATGGTTGATTCAATTAAGCAGTGATTGCTGAGAGCAAAATCCACTCCAACTGTAATATTATAAATGCAAAATGTTAATGCCATTGTTCTGTGGCAGTTTCTAGCTCAGATCATACGCTAATTTTCTATGAAAATCTAAAGTCTTTAGCCCATTTTAGAATGTATCCTCCTTTCTATAACTCCTGCCTTTTCAAAATGCCTTGTGAGGAAGAGATCAGTGGGATTCGGGAAAAGCAAATTTGACTTACAATGTGTGAACAGTGGTAAAGGTAAGCAGAAAATAAGTTACCTGTGTAATAGGCTTGAGAGATCTCCTTCATTTGCCTGCTTGTTCTGGTGGTTAAGATTTCAATCAAGGCATCTTCATTTGTTCCAGTGCCCTAAAAAGGGAAAGGAAATCTAATTTTTACAACACTTAAAAAAAACTTAATTTCATACCTTTCAGTCTAACTATCTTGTTTTTTACAGATGAAAGAACAGTTTTGAGTAAATCAGTATAAGGTCTGACATTGCTCTAAAGTAGTTTTCTAATTTTCCATACACTTTAGCATTAAAATAACATGAATCAACTGGAGTAAACTGACATCAAATTTTTAAAGAAAATTTCTTACTCTAATATAGAAATCAAATGAATAATTCTAGAAAGAAATAATATAAAGAGAAAAGCCTATGCCATTCAGGATCAGAAGTGGTGATCTAATAGGGTGAATCCCACTGAGCATCTGAACATGCCACTATGTTTAGAAAGAGCTCTACAATTCCTTTGAATGATTTTATCCTTGCACCACTGTAGTGGGTTGGTCAGCACGTATCATCCTCTTCACACAGGGAGGCTTTCAAATCCTCCGTAATGTGTGTCATGGCCCCACTGGCTTGGGAACTAGTTACCTCTCAGCCGTATTTATACTGAGGTCATTGAATCACACTGTGACTCCAAGGGAAACCATTTATACTAGGACTTAATCAGATAAAACTAATGAAGCAAATGAGCAGAGACTGAATTCTGTCCCTCTGTGGCAGAGATTCCTAGTTGCCCCCAATATCTATTTTGTCTTTCCTGCTTAGTAATAGAACCTCCAATTTTTAACTTGGCTCATAGCTGTGCAAATAAAAGTTGTATTTCTCAGCTTCTTGTACAGTGAGGTTTACCCATGTGACTGATTTCTAACCAATGGGATACATGCAGAAGTATCATGTGCATGTTCTGGGGAGGGTCCTTAAAGGGAGGGTGGGAGCCCTTCTTTGTCCTTTACGCTTTTCAGTTGACTGGAATGAAGACAAGACAGCTCGATCTTGAGCTGCTGTCCTTAATCAAGAAGTGGAAACCATGGGCTGAAGATGGCAGAGCCTCAAGACTGAAGTAGCCCAAGTCTCTGATAAGGGTGGTAACACCACACCCAGATCTGGACTGCTTACTTTGGATTTCTTCTGTGTAAAACAGAAATTTTTCTAATCCTTGTTGGTGAATCTAATCCTTACTATTGTACCTGCTGAACCCTCCCCATGTGGTAGCCATAGAAGTAAGTACACTGCTGAACCCTCCCCATGTGGTATCCATAGAAATAAGTACACTGCTGAACCCTCCCCATGTGTACCATAGAGGTGCACTGCTCAGATTTCACTTCAAAAGCTGCAAAGAATGTTGCTGAAAGTAAGTACACTGCTGAACCCTCCCCATGTGGTATCCATAGAAATAAGTACACTGCTGAACCCTCCGCATGTGTACCATAGAGGTGCACTGCTCAGATTTCACTTCAAAAGCTGCAAAGAATGTTGCTGGCTAAAGCCTCCAACTGCCACACCTTTGGATCTGCACAGAATTCACTCCATGGTCATGGTCTCTCCAGGCTCCTCCCAGCCAATGCCCGGACACAGCAGGGGAACTGGAGGTGGGCCATTTCTGTCCAATGTAAGACTCCTCCAAAGGCCAGTCTTTGCTGAAGGGCTCCCCATAAGCGCTGCACTGTACACTGGGGCCCTTCCTATTGGAGCCTGCTTCCATCCCTCCCTCCTTTCACAGGGGTCAGCCTGCATTGCCGTCTGAAGGTTCACCCCACCTACCCTGCTCTGTCTCCTCTTTATCCTTCACAGGCATTTCCTGCAATAAGTCTCTTTAACATTTCATTCCACCTTGCCATCTGCTTCTCGGATGCCCAAACCTCTTCCACAGAAAAGAAAATAGCTCCTATCCCCGATGGAAAGGCAGAATATGGCCTATGCCTCAGACCTAGACTCCCTTTCTCCTCTTTCCTATCAGTAAGTATGTTGAGCACCTACTTCATTTCAGGCTTTGCTCTAGGAACAGAAGACAAAGACCAAGACCAATGAAGTTCCCACTATGATGGAAATTTGCCTTCAGTTAGATGAAAAAAGATAATAAACAAATGGACAAAAAAAAAAAAAAGATAATTCTAGATGGCAATAGGCATAATCAAGAAAGTAAAACTGAGTGAATTAATGGAAAATGTCTGGAGGAAAAGCATTCCAGATGTAAGGAGTATCATGTATAAAGACCCTAAAACAAGAATAAGCTTATAATGTGTAAGGAGCAGAGAAAAGGCCAGTGTAGCTACATCATTGAACGGGGAAGAAGCGGGTATAAGGGTCAGTTTTATGTGTAAATTCGGCCAGGCAACGGTCTCCAATTATTCAAACACTAGTCTAGGTGTTGCTGTGAAGGTATTTTGTAGACATAATTTAGATCTATTATCAATTGACTTTAAGTAAGAGCGATTGTATTAGATAAGCTAGGAGGGCCTGATTTAATCAGTTGAGAGGCCTTGTGAGCAGAGCTGAGGCTTCTCTGAAGAACTCTGCCTGCCGGCAGCAGCTTCAGCCCACGTGTCCAGCCTGCCTTGCAGATCGCAGACGGGCCTCGCCAGCTCCACACTCATGCAACTGACTCCTCACAATAAATCTCTCTTTTTTATTTATTTATTTATTTATTTATTTATTTATTTTTTAATTTTGTCAATATACACTGTATATGATTATTATGGCCCGTCACCGACACCTCCCTCCCTCCTCCCTCTCTCCCCTCCCCCCCAAGAATGTCCTTTCCGTTTGCTTGTTGTAACAACTTCATGGAAGTATAGTTGTTATATCTTCTTCCCCCCCCCCCCCCCCCCCCGGTTTTTTGTGTGTGTGTGTGTGTGTGTGTGTGTGTGTGTGTGTATGTGGGTGAATTAGTTTGTTTGTTTTTCTTTTCTTTTTTTTTCTT
>NW_007727718.1:314407-317992 GCF_000696425.1 Galeopterus variegatus | reverse complement strand
TGGCCAGAGAGATCACCCTTCAAGTCATCTTTCAGCTCCTAAAATAAAAAAACCCCAAAGAGGAAAGCATGAAATACTTTTCCTTTCTCTTTCAGCAGTCTCCTAGTATCATTTTTTTTTTCCTTTTTGTCTTTTTTACTTGACCGGCAACGGGATTGCAACCCTCGGTGTCATGCCCGCACCGGGGACCGGCAAAACCGGCAAAGGGATCGCAACCCTCGGTGTTGCGCCCGCACCGCGCTCAGCCAGTGAGTGGGAACCGGTCTCCACATGGGGTCCGAACCCTCGGTGGGAGCGCCGCCGCGCTCTCAAGCGGCGCACTCTCCAGTGCGCCACCGGGCCGGCCCTCTCCTAGTATCATTTTGAACTTATGTATCAAAATCACATGAAAACATGCTCATCCACAGGGAATACAGAAATGTTGAAAATATTTCTATGAATATTAATCTGCATCTTATGATTGCTTCCAAGATGTTCTGTTTTATAGAGGCCCTCTGAAGGAAAGCCAAAGGGGAGAGTTGCTTGAGTGCTACAGCTAGGAACTGCATATTCAAATGCGTTCCTGGGTCCCCAGTGCTCTCAATGCTTATTTTGGAGGAAGGAATGAGGAAGAGGAGAAGAAGCCCTTATAAATTCACCCCCAGTTTCATCGGTAGGTGTTCTATTCCTGGGTGCCTTGCTTCTCAGTGGCTGCCAAAGAGCCCCAAAGAGAAAGGGGAAGGGAGGACAGTGGTTGGTCATTTGCCTCTGGTGACAGCATGGAACTAAGAGGCATTAGAAGCAGTTTCCTAGCAATAACAGCAGAGAAACCTTAAATGTGGCAATGAGGTGAACATTACTTATTGACATTGACCTTTGGCACTGCTTTCACATAATACATAAGTACAGTTGATCTCCCCTGCTTAAAGGCAGGTAACATGTTTTTTATTTTCAACATTCAAAGGCGTGTCACTGAATAATATTTTTTCTTGCCCCTGATTATTTTCAGCTCTGAAATGGAGGCTGGCAGCCTCACAGTCTGCTATGCCAGTGTGGGTGCAGACCAACACTACCATGCCACCGGGTGGCACAGCCGGGGCATGTTCCTGCTGAAATGAATGGGATGGAGCCAAGTGTCACTAGCTTTGTTGTAACTGCCATGGTGTTTTTCCTACCTAAATGCTAAGTTCCATTACCATCTGCCCCCAACCCAAGACTTTACAACTGAATCTTATTTCACATGCTCTTGTTCTATTCCACTGTGAGAAATGCTTGTGACCTCTGCCTCCATCCTTCCTCCAAATTTTGGAAATACTGAAAGGCCCATGGATCATTTGTATGACCTGTACATGAATGTGTTGCCTTGCTGAGAAGTGGTACTCAATAAACAGGTGTTGAACAAATAAACTGTAGCAAAGACCAAGTCTTAACTTGTTTTTATATAGTTAGTTTCTGGTACTCAGTCAATTTTCACTTGCTAAATTAATTAAACCAATAATAACATAAATATTTTAAAGTTAGAAGAGAAATTAAAGATCATCTAAGCCAGGATTTGACAGATAGTGGCCAGAAATTCTTTGTTGTGGGGGCTGTCTTGTGCATGGTGGCATGATTAGTAGCACCCCTGACCTCTTACCCACTGGATGCTGGAAGCATCTCCCCTCTCATCCCATTTGTGATGATGAAAATGTCCCCATTCATGTCAAATGTTCTATGAGGAGCAAAATCACTGTTGGTTTAGAACCACTGATCTAAGACAACCCCCCTTATTCTACAGGTGAAGAAATTGAGGCCCAGAAAGATCAAATAGCATGCCCAAGGCCATGCAGCTAGTTAAAGGCAAAACCAGGACTCAGATTCCAAGCTCTTGACTGAATGCACAAGGCACCTTCTGCTACACTTGCCTGAAACAAAAGATTTGTGGGCATAATCATGTGGGAGCAACCATGGTACATTAATGATTATTTCTTTACTGACTATCATGTTAGTCAAATGCTACCTTTCCATATGCTGCTTGATACTCCTTCACAATCAGCTGCCGCTGTGTGTTTGACCTCTCAGTCAGAATGCTGATGAGCGTTTTCTCGTCGGTTCCTAAATGAGAAGAACATTATTTTACTCACCATCATCCCAAAGACGCTCAGTATCTGTCTTGAACAAAAGAAAAATGATCAATGGCCTGAAACAAATGTGGAGAGTAAGGCATTTTAAATTTTGGTTTCAGGCTTCTTACCAGGTGGGAATCTTCATTTCTTTGTTTGCCTGGCTTTTGGAAAAGGAAGTTAACTTTATTTGGACAGTTTTGGTGGAAGAAAACAATCATTGTCTAAATACTTCTATCTGCAGAGCAGACAGAGTAGCACAAAGAACCTACTGCTTTTGAACTAGATTTTTTTGCACTTATGAGGTTCAGTTACTGTTTTATCACCTGTTACCTCTCATCCCCACACTTGACATCAAATCTTTTTTCCTCTAGAGAACAGAAACTGATAATTATTGAGAACCTACCATGTACTAGGAACCTTTTTATTCACTGTCATGGTTAATATTCACAGGGTCTCCACACAGTAGATAGGATTAAGCTGCCTGAAAGATGAAGACACTCATACTTGGAGAACTTGTCCCACTTGACAAAGTCACACATAATCTAAGTGGTGTAGCAAGAAGTTGGACCCAAATCTCAGACCCCAAAATATATATTTCTGTCCCTGGTCCACACCTCTCTCATGCATTTCACACCCATATGCTGGAGCTGCCTGCCCAAGAATAACCTTGAGATCACTATTTTCTTGGTAATTATAGTATTAAGATAAATGTGGGGATTTGTGTCTGCTTTATTTGCTTTAGAAGGCTACACCTGGGGTGGAAGCTATGAGCTAGCTGCAGGCCTTGGGCATGCATAATTAGAATGGCACAAAAAATCAATTGGAACTGAAAGCTTTACTTGTCTGTGTTGAGGTGACCCCCACACACCTGTCTACACATGTCCTTGTACCAACAGTGTTATGCAACCTACATTAATGTAGGGGCAAGAGAATCTGTGGAGCTGCTGGCCTCCCAATGAAAGATGCTGCTCTTCTGTATCTTTGGTCTTGTATTCGTCTACATAGTTAAGTAAACATAGAATTAGCTTAAAGCCTATTTGTGCTCTATGTATCCGATGACCAACTTGAACTTGTAACACCATCTGTGTCAGTGTACTATTAGACACCTCTAACTGCTCAACTATCTCAAACTCAGCATGCCCCAGGTTGAATTCATTGTATTTCCTCTCTAATTTGTCTTTCATTCTACATTCCCTCAGCAATGACATGACTATGGACATAGTCATCCAACCAAAAATCCTGGGAATCATTCTAGACTCCCTGCTTTTCCTTACTCCCTACATTGTAGCAATCACCTGCATCTTTTGAATTTGTCCTCTTCTCTGCATGCTCTCTGATACTGTGCCCTTATCATAGTTTACCAGATAACATAAATAGCCTCCTAACTTGACCTCCATATCACTCATCCTGTATACTACTAATTAAATTATTTTTTAAATACAATCTGATCATGTCATTCTCTTGGCTAAAATCTTAATGGCTCTCTGTAACCTTCAGGATA
>NW_007727718.1:313165-314339 GCF_000696425.1 Galeopterus variegatus | reverse complement strand
CAATCTGATCATGTCATTCTCTTGGCTAAAATCTTAATGGCTCTCTGTAACCTTCAGGATAAAGTTTAAATTCCTTAGCTTGATTACCAGCTAGTTATGAGTTAGCTCCTGCCTTATGTCTGTATTCTCATTTTCCACCCCTTCTCTGCATCTCTCTACGTTATGCACCTTGACTCCACACACATCTAACCATCCAGAGTCATGTGTAGTTTGCATCTGGCAGTTTCTCATCTCTTATTTTTTGCACACGCTGAAGACCAATAACTAAAAGAAGCTGTGTCGTGGTTCAGAGACTGGATCTGACATCTCCCTAATACAAATGCCATTATGACACTCTCCTGGATTCAGAACATGTCAGAAGTGGTGCTCACAAACAAAGTCCTATATCAAAGTGCCCTGCAAGCCAAAATGCAAAAATCTGTGAAGATACATAATGTTAAGAAAGACAGGCAATAGAATTTAATGACCATTAATTCATTCAATTTGAAATAACTTCATGGAACAGTCTACTCAACACTGGGTTTAAATAGGGCAATCAAACAGATAAACAAAGAAATAACTTTGATTGAAAAATGGAAAAAAATAAAAACCCCAACCAGGCAGAAATAAGATAATATTATACTGACATAAAGTCCTAAGAGTATTTCGTGGAATTTGACAAGCTGATCCTAAAATCCATAGATGAGGGCAAAGAACCCTTGTCCTACTAGATACTATGTCATTATAGAATTAAAATAATGATTGTGATAATGTAGTTTTGGGACAGGGAAGAGGCAAATGACAAATATAACATAACAGAGAACAGAAAAATAGAGGAACATAAAACAGGTGGTATCACAAATCAGTGTGAAATAAATGAGCTCTTCAATAAATTGTTCTAGGACAATTAAATATCCACATGAGATAAAATAAAATTAGATACCTTTAAAGTACCATCCACAAATATTAATTCCATTCAGATTAAAGATAACAATGTGAAAAATAAAATTTTAAAACTTTGGGGAAAAAATGCAGGAGAATATTTTTATGACCTCATGACAGAAAAGATATAATAAGCATAAATCCTAGAGAATGATATTGGTAAACCTGATTTCACTAAAATTTAAAATTTCTATGCAATAATAGTTACTATAACCTGTGTTAAAAGAAAACCATAGACTTGGAGACAATATTT
>NW_007727718.1:307998-311772 GCF_000696425.1 Galeopterus variegatus | reverse complement strand
AGCAAGACTATTCATTACAGTATTTTTATATTATAATAGAAAAGAATTGTAGGCAATTTAAATGTTCCATCAATATTCCCATCTTATAATATAGTAATGCAATAGACTACTGTGCAGTTAAAGTTAATGAACTAGAGCTAAACATATTAACATGGATAAATCTCAAAAGCATAATGTTAAAGAATAAAAACAAGCTGCAAAAGAATGTACACAGCATGATTCCCCTTTATGCTGTTTGGGACCATGCAAAACAATATGTACATACATATGTAGTTATAGTATTAAAAGTTGCATGGGAATAAACTCTAATTTAGGATAATATCTATCTCTAGGGAACAGAGTAGGATGAGATCCAGGAAGAACTGAGAAGGACTATATCTGTAATGATTTATTATGAAATGATCATTGTTGCTGTTGGTAGCAACAGTGGTGGTGGTACTTATTAATATTAAGTAAATATGGCAAATGTTAAGATTTAATAAAACTGGTTTCCCTATACCTTTCCTCATCATTTCATGATTTAAAAGAATCCTGACAATTTCTCTAATTGAGTAAGCCAACTTGGGCAAACCTAGGCACTTTTAGACTGTATCTTTCCTGCTTTGCTTTAACATTAAGAGAGGAATTGTAAAACATCACTCACCAATTCCTCTGATTGCCTTACGAATAGCTTCAGCATCCACTGATGGGCTAAAGCCTGGATAGTCTCTCATTGTCCCTCGGTGTCCAACCTAGGAGGAAATATTTGAAAGTCCCACTAGTTCAAAATGACATCTTTATTTACATATCATATACATATTTCCATGGAGAATACATGACAAATCCCTAATTTGCACACCTTCCTACCACTTCAGGAGAGGTTCAAGAAAAAGTCTCCATTCCCTAGACATGCAGGCAATATGACATCTACCACATATATCATGAGGCCTCTCTTTTTCTCTTGCATAACAAATTACAAATATAAAACACTGGTTCTCCAGGGCAATGAGTTGCATTAATTGTGGTGACTCTGAAGAATACTTGCTTTAAAGTGGCATCTGCATGAAAGCAGAAATTTCGTACATCCTCTTTGTTTTCAAATGATAATTCATAGTTCTTTGCTGCATCTGATACAGAAGTAATTGTGGTTTACAGACTTCAAGATGTTTTAATTAATGTTGATCACTGTCCTTGGGGAAGCCTAAAGGATCCATAAATGAAAACTCCATTAGGATTGTCTGTTCTTAAGCTTTGTTTAATGGATATGCAATTGTGGTGGATAAATTACCTTCTGAAAGCTCCACTGACAAGTTAGATCTTCACGAATAGCAAGAAGTAGAAAACACCACACTACTAATTTTAAGCACATAAATTAGGAACATGTCAGCAAGCTGGGAAAGACCATACTATAGAAAGAATAAAGTATGTTAAAACTGCTTAAAAGAGACTACAGCCACAAAGACACTGAGAAAAATTAAAGTAACATGTACTTATATGGTATTTCATAACTCTTTGAATAAGATGTCTTTATAGTAATAATGTTTTCTTTTTAAACAGGATTTTCCTATCCTGTTACTGAATAATATTGGCTCTGTTGTCATGTATTAATACAGCTTCATTTGGCTCTCCTGAAGTGTTTAATATTTTCATAAAAGGACATTATCTTGCCACATTACAGTGAATGGAAAATTAATGTTCTGGCACAGAAAAAAATGATTGCTGATTCAATAGATTGGACTAAACAATTTGATTGAATGCAATCTTTGTTTTTAAAGCATCCAAAAAAAGGAGTTTTGAATCTAAAAAAAGAATTTATAACAAGTAAGAAATTAGCTGTGAATGTGTCTGATCTGAAGGCACTTTAAGAAATCCGTCACTTTAACATAATCTTTGAAGAATTCTCTTTCCCCATGGCTTAATAAATATTTTATGGATTCACAGAGCCAAATGGCTTCATATCAGTGCTACTCACCTACGAACTTCTGTGTTTATCTTATCTGTCCAGCTTCCATGTCTGGCCTTTTAATAGAACCACCACAGTACTAGAGCGTCTGAGTGCTTCCTGCCCAGCACTGCTCTAGGCACATTATGTATGTTCACTATAACCTGCATATAGCTCTGATAAATGAGATAGAGCCACTTCACATAAACAACACCAAGATTTAAGAAGATTGGAAAATTTGCTCAATTCCACACAGCTAGATTGGAAAATTTGCTCAATTCCACACAGCTAGTTAGGCAGCAGAATCTGAATTTGAATACAGTCTAGACTATTCCAGGCCATTCCTGGTGTTTCTTGAAATGTAATCTCTGTACCACCTGTGGTGATACTGTGAAATGACTATGACCAGGCCCCACCCTAGATATACTGAATCATATTCTTTAGAGATGGGGTGCTAGGTTCTACATGTTGAAGGAGCTCTGATTCCATACCATGTGGATGTTTATATGGCTGTTTCTGAATGCAAGAAAACAAAATTGTGGTCAGATACTAATTTGTTTTTGAATTATGAAAAGCCAGGGTTTGCATTCTAGCTGTGACCTTTTCACTGCTCTCTACCACCTACCCATCAAAATATGCTATAATTCCAATGTGCCAAATTAGAGGATGAAATTCCCAATGCACTATGCAACTTTCTACCTTGTAAGAAGTAAATGGGGAGGAAGAACTTGTTTAATAAAAAGAAAAACAAAACAAAACAAAACACATACACACCAGCTTGAAAAAGGGCATGGAAATTCTGAAGTGGAATTGTATTGAAGTACTTAAAACTGCTTCAGTTATTTAAATAAACAGTATTATTTGTTTGAGAGACATGCTTGCCCAGATCATTCGAAATATTTACATGACTAACAACAAAATCTTATAGTAAATGAAATCAGTGAAATCTTTTAAAACTAATACTTGCATATGCCAGGCAGTGAGCTAAGTGCTTTACACACATCTTACTTACCTCTTATAATGGCCTTAATAAAGTGAATTTTATTATTTCCACTTAAAAATGGAAGAAACAATCTCAGAGAGATTACTTGCTTAACAAATTAACTCGTTAACAAATTAACTCATTAACTTTGCTAATAAGGACAGCTCCGGAATTTAAACCCACCTTCTTATGCCCTATGCTCTACACCACAATGCCTTGGGGGTTTCTATCTGAGGGGTTCCTGGATCACCATCACCAGCATCACCGGGATCTTAATAGAAATGTCAGTTCTCAGGCCCTACCCCCTTACTGTGATTTAATACCCTTCCAGGTGATTCTCATGCATATTAATATTTGAGAACCACTGCTCTATTTCATTCTCAGCTGCCTGGAAAACCAAAGCAAAAATGAACAAACATTTTTGGGTGGGTGTGGAAGACGAAGAATTTGATGATGAGCTCATTGTTTCAGGAATATTGGTAGTTTTACAGCCAAACAAAGCTGTTTGCATTGCCTGCTTCATTGCAGGCTTAACTCCTTGACATTTAAATCACCGATCAATACTAGGTTGAGTTTATTTCCTGTAACCGTAATACCCTAACATAATGTCAGTCCTCATATAAGACATCACATGAATATTTGGCAAAGTGTATTTTTTAAAAAATCATGTTTGGGCCAAGCCCGTGGCGCACTTGGGAGGGTGCGGCGCTGGGAGCGTGGCAGCACTCCCGCTGCGGGTTCGGATCCTATATAGGGATGACCGGTGGGTTCACAGCGTTCACTGGCTGAGTGCGGTGCGGCCAGTCTCAAAAAGGACAAAAAAAAAAAAAAAAAAAAAAAAAGTGTTTTTCCCCCCCCCCCTGCCCGTGCT
>NW_007727718.1:297514-306998 GCF_000696425.1 Galeopterus variegatus | reverse complement strand
GGCCAGTCTCAAAAAGGAAAAAAAAAAAAAAAAAAAAAAAAAATCATGTTTGATCACATTCCCATCCACATCCCTTAAACTCATTTAGTTCCTTTCCTTTTCTCAAAGCTGACCTACAGATGCCCCCAAAAGGAAAAATGATGCTGAAACCAGTTGGAAAATAAATTAAAGCAAGGAATGTCTAAAGGGGGAAATTAACCCCAGTAAGAACAACCGCTGCTACTTACTATGTGCCAAGTACTGTGCTAAGCACATTTCCTGCATTATCTCATTCAATTCTCACAATAAACTTGTAAAGTAGATATAGTAATTCCTATCCACAGATGATGAAACTGATGCTTAAGTAACTTGCCCAAGTTCACACAGCCAGTAAGTGGTCTGTCCCATTAGCCTTCACTTCTAATTACTAGACTAGGCTGCATCTTATTTGAACCATCTTCTTCGTGCCAATATAATTTCCCTTGATCCTCTAAAACTGTCCTTTGGAGGTCGGCCATAGCACATGGTGCCTGAAAGCCAGTAGTATGGCCGGGATGGGCCTGGGGAGCTGTCTGCTGCTATCCCTGAGAGAGGCCAATCTGTCTTTGACTCACAAAACCAGTTTTATTTGTTCAATGCAAAGTGTACTGGGTTTGCAAGAAGTCAAACATCTATATTCAGAAGAATGAATGAAAGAGAAAAATACAAGGTGCCAGCCCTGTTGACATAAAACATTTAAAGCCACATGCTGCAGAGCAAGAATAGCAACTGCTGCAGGTACATTTTGAAGGTGAGCAAAGCCAAATGACTCATCACTCCATAAAGTCCTGGAAAGGCCATATCTAAAAATTAAGGCTTCAAATCAAAGCCTCAGATAAAACTCCAGGACTCAGGAGCTCTCAAAGAGCCAGGCAGAAATGATCACTCTCTCAAGTGTGTCTCAATGTCAAGAGACACACTCTGTTGGGTCATGAAGCTTTATGATACAAGGAAAAGTAGAGTAAAAAATAAAAAGCAATCAAAACTTGGAAAATGTAAGGCTTCTCATTCAATTTTTCAAGTAAAAAGTGATCTCTAAAACCAAAGAAGGTTTACCGTAAAAGCCCCTGAAATGAAATGCTGTCAAGTGAAGCAGGTGTTATGGATTGAATAAGTGTCCCTGTAAGAGATATGTTGACGTCCAAACCACAGTACCACAGAATATGACCCTATCTGCATACAGCATTATTGCAGATGTAATTAATTAAGACAAGGTCATATTGGAGTATGGTTGGCCCCCCAATCCAATATGACAGGTGTCCTTACAAGAAGACAGCTATGTGAAGGCAGGGACCTACGGGGAGAATGTGACGTGATGGTGCAGGCAGAGGCTGAAGTTACGCAGCTATAAACCAAGCAGCACTAGAGTTTGCCAGTGTGGGAGACCAGAATATGCCTCCTCCAAGTACAAAGAATTGTTGAGCTGAAGACAATAAAGAAGAAATGGATATAGGAGAGATCTCTGCCCTCCAACAATTTGCCTAAAAGCAGGACAAAGACTTACAAAGACAAAAGGTATCCTGTCCCCCTCTCTACCAGGGAGAACAAAGGTGTTAACTGAAGACAACTTTAGATGCTTATCAGCCTGGAGATGATACCAGAGGAATTTATGTCAGCAAGCTGTATTCACTAACATTTATCTGCTGGTTATTTGCCTCCCCTCCCCCCACCGTCACCCCATAGAAGGCTAAAAGTCCCTTTCATTTCTTGTCATTTCTCAACAAATTACTGTTCTTTTTTGAAGAAGCTACATAAATCAAAATTCAAAGATACCTCTTTGAGAACTACTCACTCACTGGGTGTCTCCATGTGTATATGAAATATACACGTTAATAAATTTACCATGTTAATAAACTTCTGCTCAGTTTTCTCTTACTAATCTGTCTTTTGTAACAGGGGTCCATTCCCACTAAGAGCTTTATTATTACCCCCCTACACCAGCAAACCAGAAGGTAAGGGAGGCAAGGTAGGACCTCTGTACAGGTTTCAGAGGGAGCACAGCCTTGCCAATACCTTGCTTGCAAACTTCTAGCGTCCAGAACGGTGAGAGAATAAATTTCCATTGTTTGAAGCCACTCAGCTTGTGGTACCTTATTCTAGCAGCCCTGGGAAGCTAATACAGTGGGCAAAATGCCAGAGAGAAGGACTGGTAACAGCTCAGTTCCTACAGGGCAAATGCTAGGGCCTTCCCTTCTCACACAGGCTGGCTGCAGGCACCCTGAAAGCCTGGAGGACAGCGAGGAGAAGTGGACTGTGGGGAAGGTCTGAGCACATGTTTGCATCTGTTCTTGTGCTCATTCAAATAAGAAATACTCATACTTTCCAGCTTTTCTTTTTTAAATAGAGTGATCTCATGAGGGGCGGTCTCAGAGCAAGAGCACTGGAATGCGATAACAAAGGACAGTGCAGGTGGGACTAGAAAGAAAAATGTGAAGCAGAAATTAGGGAAGATGCGGACAAAAAAGCAATTTGCATTGTGTTTTCCATGAAACACAGCTTATGATAAGGAGAAGCCTTGACCCCTCCAAAGTGAGTGTCACTCACAGTTAACCTGCCTGGCCCCAGCCTTCTTCTGGCTCCCGTGCCTCACCTCCTGGGCTCCTAGTGACACTCCAGCACGCACTGACTCCTTGTCAGCGCCTCCCCTTGGCTTGACCTCTGCAGAGTAAGCACTGCTGTGATGGAAAGCCTCTTGCTCTTTCCTTTCCCTCTAATCCTGCTGTGGTTATTTCTCCATTCCCCTTTCTGCATGCAGACAACTCCCACATTTATAGCTCCAGCCCAGACTTCAATTGTGAGCACTGGTCTGGTATAGTCAAAGTCTACTCCATGTATCTGTTTTGATACCTCGCATATCGACCCATTTTCTCCCAAGCTATTTCTTCCCTTGTGAGACAGTGACACAGCACTCACTTGTACTTTACATGTACCTGCACATTTAATCCTCAAAACTACTCTGAGGTAGGTACTATTATCACCCCTATTTTATAGGGGAGAAGACTGGCACAGAGAGATTAAGAAGTTTAACCAAGGTCGCATAGCTAGTGTGTGGCACAGCCAGGATTTGAACCCAGGCAATCTAGCTCCAGCCTTGTGCTCATCCCCAATTAGCTCTGCTCCCTCGATTTTCCCCCACCCCTGTAAGTGGCACCATTAGCCACTAGAAACCTGGGAGTCTCTTTGATTCCTCATCTCCCTTCTCCTCCAAAGCCAATCCATCAGCATGGCCTGTTGAGACCATAAGACGATCCCATGTGCACTCCTCCCCAGCTTCTTTGCCCCTGCTGTCATCCAAGTCCCCGCACTCTCCTGGATGTGGACATCTGCAGGAGTCTCCCCTGCCCACTTCCTTCTTTTGCCCACCTCCAACCATTTCCCACATGGCAGCCATAGGATCTGTTACAGATCTAAGTCGCATCATGTCACTCCCCTACTTTACACCCCTCCTGGACATTGAATAAAGTCCACATTCCTTGCACCGGTCCACATGGAGCTGTACAGTCCGGCCCGACCTCCCTTGACACCCTCACCTGGAGCCATCCTCTCCTTTTCCCATCACACCCCAGTTCTCCGACAATCCAGCGGTATTGGCTGGATTCTTTCCCACCTGAATGCATTTGTTCATGCTGATCCCTCTACTACGATGTCTTTCTCCCTTCAGTCTTCTCCTTAAAGGCCATCTGCTCTGACACACCTTTCCCAGTGCTTATGTGAGTGGGTCCTCTCCTGTTATTCTCCATCTCAGCAACTCTGTCCCCTGGAGGGAGGGCACACAGCATTCAGTAATACCTCTCACTGTTAATATCTGTCTCTCCATCCCCTCTAAAATTAAGTTCCAGAGGGCAAAGACATTTGGCTTCACTCACTACCATGAATCCAGCTCCTGGCCCCATGCTTAGACCCCAGAGGGGCTGAATAAATACTGTGAATGTGTTTGCTGAGAGCAGATGCAAGCAATGACATCCCGAGATGTGGAATTTCTCCATGGTCCACACTAGATAATCGATTGCCTGATGAAGTTACTTCCGTCAAATATCAAAGTGACCAACGTGTCCTGGGAGATTTGGGAGATGTTCCAGAAGCTGGGTGGTGCTTAGTGCACCAGAGCAGTCAAGTGCACTGACGTTTCCAGTGATTCTATTGCATCTTTCTTCCTGTCTCTCCAAGCACTCACGGTTTCTCTGACAAAAGTAGCAAGTCCAGCTATCTGGATTGAGCTAAAAAAATTGGGCCCCCCAAAAGATTTATCAACTCAAATATCTTACTCATAATAATTTTAATATAGTTGTTTGAAACAGATTATAATTTATATTGATCTTCTGAGTCACCTACCACCAGTATCTGAGGATTATATTTTTGTTCCACAAAGTCATGTACTTAACTTAGTTAAGAGTTCTTGACCAGTTCTCCTTTTAGCCAAGAGCCACAAAGAGTTGAAAACTAATGTGGTTATTCTGGCCACATCCTCAGCTCTGTGCATGGCTAACTTCATCTTCCAGGGGAGATACCTCTGTCTAAGGAAACTGCAATCTAACTGGAAGATACAGGGAATTTGGCTCACTGAAGTGGAGAATCTGGTATCACCCACATCTTCTTAAATGGTCCTTGGTTGGAAGAAAGTGTCTGGCTGTCTTAGTCACTCCAGGTTGCTATAACAATATACTAAAAACTGGGTGGTTTACACACAACACATATTAACTTCTCACAGTTCTGGAAGCTAGAAAATCCAAGATCCACTTCCTAGTTCATAGACTGCACCTTCTTGCTGTGCCCTCACACAGAGAAAGAAGTAACCGAATTCTCTCGGGCCTCTTTTATAAGGGCACTAATCCCATTCATGAAGGCTCCACCCACATGACTTAATTACCTTCCAAAGGTCCCATCTGTCCTAGGGGTTAGGATTTTAACATATGGATTTTGGGGGGACACAAACATTCAGACCATAGCACTGGCTTTGCAGGATTTGGGGACTGCAGTGGTGACACTCTCCACCCACTTCTATGGGGATGGGAAACCACCCATGAAGGAATTAGATCAGGGACATCTACTGTTTGAAGAATATTTCTTGCATAAATGGCCAAGGTTATTGATGTTCATGTGACATGATGGCAGAATGCATTATTTTAATGGGTTATTTATGAGTTTATTTGGAAAGTGACAATCCTAACAAGTTGCTACAGATTTAAAAATGCTTCCCAAAGTAAAGTAAACCTACAGAATGAAAACTCCTTTAACAGTTCACGTGAAACCTATTGGGACTCTTTGTGGCCCTCAGAGGATCCTAAAGTACCATAAAAAAGAACTGCAGTACTTCTCCAACTCTCCTTCTACTTTGTTCCCCTCCAATCACTTTGTGGATCTTCTCTTGTTGCTCTTTAAATACACCTTGCCCATCTGTCTCAGACCTTTACACTTGCCATTTCCTCTGCCTGGTTGCTCTTCCCCAAGATATTCTCCCAGCTCACTCCTTCACTCCATGTTGACTTCTGCTCATATATCAGAACAGAAAATGATATTCCACCTTTGCTTTTCCCCAAGCACTTAAAACTGACTTTTATAGATAGTTGTAAAATCGTACATTCATTTCTTTGTTTATTGTCTGTCTTCCCTAATAAGATGTAGGCTCCGTACTTTTTTATTCCTCTTTCTCTGCTGTATCACCAGAGCCTACATCTTGCACATAGGAGATATTTAGTAAATATTAATTGAACACATAAGGGAATAAAAATGCTTTTTTGTTCTGGGTCTTGTTTCTTTTGATAATTCTCAAATGCTACTACAAGAGTTTCCAGAGCTCTATGCCACATGTCAAAATTCCTACAAATGCAACCTTTACATTTGCCAAACCCTGTTTACATGGGGCTGTCACTATGTCTGTTTAAACATGGCTTCAGAAGCTAGGTGAGATATTTAACCAAACACAAATGTTTGAAAACAAAAGGAACGAAGATCTGATAATGGAGTAAGGGGCAGACTTGAGAATTTCCTCCCCTTTTGACTTTTAATTCATGTGAGACCTAAGTATTAATCTTATTTCTTAGTACTCTAAAAACCTTTTTTCTACCTGCGTAGCATTCACTAAAAAACAGACTTTCAAGAGAATCAAATCATACCTTTTCCCCTTCACATTCCTTGCTCTCTGTTCTAATTCTTTTCCTCTGTGCCTCTGATTTACCAGGCTTATTCAATTGCTTCTCAAATTACACTTTTATCATGATTAAATATGAAGGAGGGTTGGGCTTGGATCAGGGAGTGGCAAAGAAGGCCTCTTCAATGTTCATTCCGTTCGTTCCTGGGAAGCCTCTCTCTTTTCACTCAGGTTAGACAGTATTTCTTTCTAGGCTTCATCCTGAAACAAAAAGCTTTAATGTTTTGTTTTGAAATCCAGGTCTAATCTGTTTTTCATTAACTTCCTACAGAGGGCCAACTGTCTGAGTGCCAATATTTACCTAAAGAAGCTTCAGGGAACATGGTCTAAAACACATACCAGACAGGAAGTTGCAATCATGTTGAAGAGTACCTAACCAGGAACAATGCCTGTTCTGCTTGGGATGTGAAAAGTCTGTTTCAGTGAAGAGTTACAAAGCCAAAACTTCCATTCCCAAGATGCAGAAGATGGGAGGGAAAACCAGAGGAGGAATTCAGCACGTCCACGGCATGAACACAGGTGTTATATCCACCCACATTTTAAATTTGCATGAACAGAAAGAACAAACACATCAGGAAAGAAAGGACTACTGGGATGTCCCTGCCAAACAAGAAATGTGAAATCGGACAGGGTTCTCAAAACTCCTTGAATCCATGACTAATAGCATCCAAATGTCCAGGGCTGACATCATTCGTGGGACAGAATTTGAAAGGCATTACTTTTGCAAAATTCTTTCTCATGTTAGCACAAAGCACCTTTCCTGAGAATACTACCACTGGGTTCATTCCTCTGGGTTAGCAGCAGAAATGAGGCCATTGTGTCCTCATGTGTCAAACTGCCCAATCTTGTTCCAAGGAAGGATCTTGTGGGAAAGGGAGGCTGCAATCTCTCTTACTATGAACACATCATCGTGAATCAACTTTTTCTATTTGCAAGTTTCCAGCTGAGATCAGCCTTCCTCAACATTTCCACAATCAAAGATCCCTTTTTAAGATTTCTTTTGCATAGATCTCATGTTTTTGAAGGATTCTCTCTGCCGATCTGTTTTTATTACCAAACATTAACTCATTTTCCCATTTTTCCTCATTATTAAAGATGTGACTAACAACCAGAGCTTCTGATAAGCATAAGATAGCCAGCCAATGACATTTGTATTAATATAATTTTAGTAAAAAACAAAGGAATATGATGTTTTGGAAACTCTATGCCTGACAGTTATATATGTGTGGTATAATAAGGAATATATTTGGTCTTTGTCCTGGTTCTTGGCACAGAACCTCAAAAACCCTTGGAATTTCCTGTGATGGGAGTGTCTCTATTATTCTTCTGAGGTGACTCATGGCAAGCCCCTAGATAGCTTCAGGATTAGAGGTGGTCACCAAAAAGACAGTGTGAAAGCACAGAAAGGTCACCATGTGATGACAGGGTTGAAACTAAGGGTCAGCCCAATCTCCAGGGAGAAAAGGAAGGCTGGAGATTGAGTTCAGTTATGTGTCAAATGATTCAATCAATTATGCCTACGAAATGGAAGACCAATTAATATTCTGGACACTGAGGCTCAGTGGAGCTTCTTGGTTGGTGAGCACACTGATGTGCAGGGAGGGTGATGCACCCTGACTCCACAGGGAGAGGGCACCGAAGCTCTGCATCCAGGACCCTTCTGGACCTTGCCCTGTGTGTACCCCTGATAATAAATCTGCAACTCTAAGTATAGCACTTTCAGAGAGTTCTGTGAGTCATTCTGGTGAGCTATTGAATTTGAGGGGGTCATGGAAACCCTCAAATTTATAGATGATGGGTCAGAATTGTGGGTGGTTCCTGAGACTTGCAAGTAGCATCTGAAGTGAGGGCAGTGTTGTGGAGGACCAAGCCCTTAAACTGGTGGAATCTGATGCTAACTCTAGGTAGTGTCGGAATATATTCCAGCATACCCACTTGTAGTAGAAATGGAGCATTTCATGTCTTTCAAAATATATATGTGTTCAAAATACCATAACATATTTCAAAGAGAAGTGGTCAGGCAGTCTCCTTTACTGAAATAGTTGCAAAAATATTATTTAGTAAGGAATATGTTTTTAGAATAAAATTAATATATTGAAACAATAATGATTACAACTAACATTTATTGAGTGCTCCGTGCCAGGAACTGTTGATGCATTTTACATGAATTGGTTTAATGCTTACAAACACTAGATGATATAGGTACAATAATTACACCCATTTCACAGAAAGGGAAACTGAGGTAGAGAGCGATTAAATAATTTGTTCAAGGTCATATTCAAGAGCCTGCCTTTTACCAATTATGAAGTTATGAAAAGGAAAATTGGGAAAGAGCCTGCCTTTCACCAATTATGGAGTTATGAAAAGGAAAACTGGGATTGTGGCTGAACTGTCTTCATTTTGCTCCCAGTAGAGTCAATTGCACTAGTTACCTGCTGCTTTAATTGTTTAACTATGCTTTGGATGAACTTCTTTAAGACAAAGTTTGTAGGCATTGAACTCATGTGAAGTTATATTTTTATATAACTGCTTTATCCCTTGGTTGCAGAGTGGCTGTACATTCCCCTTTCTCATTTTGTAAATTGAAGTTTAGAGCAGGGAAAGGAGAATGTGTAGCAACTTATGATGTTAACAACAATTTAGCTCCCTCTGCTCTGGTATTTTCTGTCATGTGAGACCCCTGGGTCACTGTTGCCACCACCAAGACCCTCACCAGAAAGGTTCCCTGGACTTTGGACTGCCCAGCCTCTGAAACTAATAAAGACAGCATTCTCCTACTTCCATGGAGTTTTTGAAGCCTTGTGACTCAGTAGTGTCCAAATGGCCATGAAGAGATATGTCATTGAAACACTTTAAAATTTCCTTAAGAAAAGATGGCACAGAAGATGGCGACAGGTCTGGAGTGCGGGCGCCAGAAGACAGCGCGAGCCTGAGAAGTGTGCGCTGTGCTGCTAGAGTGCTATTTGCATTTTCAAGAGCAACAAAAAATGAATAAGTCGTTGATCAACTAATCTACAACGATAAAAAAGCAACTACAGATTCGAGGTTTAGGGCTGACACAAAAGAAGATTCCTGAGAGCGCCGGAGCCGTGCCGCGGGACCGAGTGAGCAGCCCGAGGCAATGGAGATGACGCGGAAAGGGAGAGGAAGCAGCCCGGCCGGCCCAGCTCTGTGAGTGACCCCCAGCCAGGCCCTGCTTGCGGGGCAGATGTCCGCTTGGCTTCCGCCGGACACACCAGGACAGTCACCGGCACAAGGGCTGCCTCCATTTTCTTGGGTGGGGGCGGAGCCGGCCGGCTCGGCCAGGCCTGCCCTCCT
>NW_007727718.1:295760-296924 GCF_000696425.1 Galeopterus variegatus | reverse complement strand
GCGCTGGGCCTTCCGGGGCCTGCGGACCGGCCTCCCATCCCACTCCCCCCATGGATCTCTGGCAGGGCTGGTGGCGTGGGGAGCCCCTGGCCAGAGTCAGGAGGGCAGGGAAGAGGAGGCCTGCCCGATTGTCACTCCACCGCACCCTGGGCTTCGGCCCCAGGTAAACTTCCTGTTTCCGGGAGGCAGATACCATCTCTGTGGCCATCAGTTCGGAAGAACCCCAAACTGATTTCTGGTTGAGGGAGGTGTGGCTGGAGCGCTCCCGAGCTCACTTGAACCTGCCAGAGAGCTGACTGCTGGCGGGCGCCAGAGTCGGTCCTGCCGGGGGGATTCAAAGAGGAACTGTGTGCTGTGGGCTCCTCCCCTGAGGAGCTCACGCCCTGGTGTGGGAGACAAGGCAACTACACAAACAACTGCAATACCAGGAGGAAGGTGAGAAGTCCAGAGAAAGCCCTACTCAGTGCTACAAAGGCACCCAGAGCAACTGGCAGTCTGCGCCTAGTAGAAACCTGAAAGTCTTCCTGGGCAGGTGGTGCTGAGCAGGGGCTTGAAGTCCCGGCTGATAGAGGAGGGTTGCAGAAGACACGCTCCAGCCCAGTACTGAGTGCACAGAGTGGGGAGGCGTCCGCCTAAGGAGGCGGAGACTCGGCAGAAAACACACACACTGCAGGCTGCCTCTGCAAGGTCCAACAGCCCCACCTAGTGCGCACAGAGTGGGAAAACGTCCGGATAGGGAGGCGGAGACTCGGCAGAAAACACATACCCTGTGGGGCCGCCACTGCGTAATCCAGCACCCAGGGCCAGAGTGCACGGAACAGACAGAAGTTCTACACGGGAAGTGGAAGCTCAAAAGAGATCACACACCCTGTGGTACCGTCCCGAGATCCAGCAGCCCAGTAAAGTCCAAGCTGACCAGAGAGGAGGCTCCCCGGAGAGGCCCAAGACCCAAGGCAAACACACACACACAAGACACTAGAGGCCAACTGAGCAGTCACAGAGGTAGCCATACCAAATTGACAAACACAGCCACACCTTAGTTAGCCAATAGGGTCAAACTCGTGAACTGTGAAACCCCCTGCCAAAATGAATAAACATCAAAGAAAAGATACCAGAAATACAAAAAAAACAAGAAAGTACACCACCAAAAGTTAATAAATCTCA
>NW_007727718.1:288943-290529 GCF_000696425.1 Galeopterus variegatus | reverse complement strand
GAAAAAGTACTACAGTGGTGTCTTAATAAAAAGTCATGTTCTCAGGCAGTCTAATTTGTTGGCTTCCTGAGTACATGCTATGGATCTAAAGGCAATATACGACAAGGAACCCTGAGTCCAAAGAGTACAAAATGATATAATAACAAGCCCTTTCATCAAGGGTGAAGCAGCAGAACATATGCCTGGACAGAGATAGTCAAAATTTCGAAACAAAGGAAATACTAATGCAACATAGACCGTTTATTCATCTGAAGCAATGGTATAGTTGGAACACCCCGAGATGGGACATAAAAGACGTAAGAAACCAGCCATTCTTTTATCTTCAACTGTAATGTACTGAAATTGCAACTGAAGTCTTTTCCCTGATCATATCACTGATAAACTAACCATGCCCTGGTAACCACAAAAGCTGATCTACAGTTTTGTAGAAATGTGTGCACTTGACTGCTTATTTTCATTTGGGTGTGTATGTGCTTTGGTGTATGAGAGAGAAAAAGAGAACAGATACAGCTTGGGGTAATATTTATAACTGGAAATCTGAGGTTTCACATGAAATTTACTATCTAAAACATTTTTAAGTGTCCAGTTCAGTAGTGATGAGAATATTCACATTGTTCTGAAACAGGTCTCCAGAACTTCTTCACCTTGCAGAACCGAAACTCTATGCCCATTAAACAAACCCCTTTTTCCCTCCCACAGCCCCTGAAAGCATCATTCTGCTTTCTGTTTCTATGAATTTGACTACTTTAGATACCTTAAGTAAGTGGAATAATACAGTACTTGTCTTTTTGTGACTGGCTTATTTAATGTGCTCAAGATTCATCCATATTGGACCATGTGACAAAATTTCCTTCCTTTTTAAGGCTGAATAAAAGCCTATTGTATGTTTATGCCACATTTGGTTTACCCATTCATCTGTCACGGACACTGGGTTGCTTCCACCTCTTGGCTTTTGTGAAAAGTACTGCAATGAACACGTGTGCACAAATATCTCTTCAAGACCTTGCTTTCATTTCCTTTGGATATATACTCAGCAGGGGGGTTGCATAATCATATCGTAGTTCTACATTCAATTTTTTTAGGAACTGCCATATTGTTTTCCATAGTGGTTCTGAGTTGTTAATGTTTGCTCTCTGAGAGCTCACTCATAAATATTAATTCTTTAATTTGGGAAAAGGAGAAAAACAGAAAAGAAAAACTGAGGCAGTATGAGTCCCCCTCTGGCTAGGGCTTCTTTCTTCACTCGAGAGCCTGTCCTGCGGGCTCAGCATGCCTCCTCTTTCTGTCCTGCTCCCCTCCATTCTCCCCTGCCACCTGCCCCCACTGATGTGGCCGTATCTTAGCCCCTTGCAGTAGGCAGAACGATGGCCCCTTCCTAAAATGTCTGCACCATAATGTGTTGTGATACATGTCAAAAGGGACTTTGCAAATGTAATTCAAGTTCCAGACCTTTAACAGAGACACTGTCCTGGATTATCTGGGTGGGCCCAATCTAATCACGGGAGCCCTTAAAAGCAGAGAACTGTTGGGCCGGCCCGGTGGCGCACTGCTACAGTGCACCGCTTGGGAGCGTGGTGGCGCTCCCA
>NW_007727718.1:266961-288624 GCF_000696425.1 Galeopterus variegatus | reverse complement strand
GAGGGTTGCGATCCCGTTGCCGGTCCCGGTCCGGTACGGGCGCGACACTGAGGGTTGCCATTGTTGCCGGACACGAAAAAAGACAAAAAGGAAAAAAAAAAAAAAAAAGCAGAGAACTGTCTCCAGCTGGAGGAAGAAGAGGAAGGCAGGAGAGAGGTGACCCAGAAAGGAAAGCCAGGCATTCCAAGCATGAAAAGGATTTGAAGTACCACTGCTGGTTCTGAGATGTATGGGTCATGTGCAAGGTCCTGTAGCAGCCTCTAGAAGCCAAAGTCAGCTCCTGCTGGCAGCCAGCAAGTAAATGGAGATCTCAGTCCTGCAAGTGCAAGGCACCAAATTCTGCCAACAACCTATATGAGCTTGGAAGAGGATTCTTCCCAAAGTCTCCAGAAAGGAATGCAGCCTTGCCAACTTCTTGATTTTAGTGTCACGAGACCCATTTCTAGGCTTCTAGCAAATAGATAACGTGAGATAATAGATGACTGATGTTTTAAGATGCTAGATTTGTGGTAATTTGTTATGGCTGCGATAGGAAATGAATACACCCTCTCTCACACCCTCCTCATTCTATTCCAGCCCTTCAGAAATGTACCATGATTTTGAAGGTGTCAGTTGAAGAGTCTGACCAACTAACTCCATGTCAATTTACTACCGGACAAGGGCTGGAAGGAGATTGTAATTTTCTTAACACCAGCATTTTGGAGATGCTTTTTTTCATCTGATTCTCCTAGATGTCCATAAAAGCAGCAGGGATTTCAGAGCCAGAAAAAGGGGAGATTAGCTTCCTGGCCAGTGGTAAGAGAGTAATTTAGGGCCAAGCAAAGGCTTGCAAAGTCACACCTCCCCCCATACTGTCCAGGAGAGGGCTGCTCACGCTTTTCTTTCAGCTTCCCCTGCCCCTTATAAAATATAAAGTATGTCCATGGTTTAAAAAGAAAATCAAAGAGTACAGAAGGTGATACATTGATTATTATTATTTTTTTTTCCCCTTTTTGTCTTTTTTCATGTCCGGCAACGGATCGCAACCCTCAGTGTCGCGCCCGTACTGGACCGGGACCGGCAACGGGATCGCAACCCTCAGTGTTGCTCCCGCACCTCGCTCAGCCAGTGAGCGGGACCTGGTCTGTACCTGGGATCCGAACCCTCGGCGGGAGCGCCACAGAAGGTGATACATTGAAAAGTAAAAGTTCCATCTTTCTAGAGAGTTTGCATGTAATACAGTCATTATTATATCTGTTTTCTTTTTTCTTTTAAACAGGATCACTCTGCATATGCTATTCTGTAACTTGATTGTTTTTTCATTGATTAATATATCTTGGGACATTGTCTTATGTCAGTACACATAAAGCTGACCAGTTTTTTTCCATTCTTTTTAAAGATCTCATAAAGAATGGCTATAAGTTACAAATGAGGAATTTACTAATTCATACCCTATGAATGGCCATTTATGCTGTCTGTATATTTTCATTAACACAAATGAATGTCCTTTTTTAACCTTATGAAAGTCTTTCTATATGATACATACCCAGAAATGGAATTATTGGGTTAAAAGACACATGCATTTAAAAAACTTAGATATTACCAAAATTTCATTCAATAGTATACCAAATTTACTCTCCCATGAACAGAGTTTGAGAGTATCTGTCTGGCCCACATTCTATACAAAATTGGTCTTACTACATTTTTTTCACCTTTACCAATTTCTAATGTAGAAAATGATTTCTCATAGTGTTATTTACATTTTAAAAAAATTCTCAGTGAGGTATAGCATCTTTTCATATGTTTACTGAACATTTATAATTCTTTTCATGTCCTATTTATGTCCCTTGCAATTTTTTTTCAAGTTCTTTTTTTATTGATTTATTTAAGTTATTTATATGTTAAGGAAGTCTTTTGTCTGATGTAATGCAAATATTTTTCCCCTGTGGATTATCTTCTGACCCTACTATTAGTATTATTTGCTGTCATAATTATAAATTTATATGTAGTTAAATAGATCAATATTTTTCTTTTAGGTTTTTGGTTTTGCATCATGGTTGAAAGTGCCTTCCCCACTCCAAGATTATTTTTTAAAATCCGCCCATATTTCATCTCCTTCATTTCTGTGTTTTATCCATCTGAAATTTATTTTAATATAAGAAGGGAGAAGGAATACAGATTTGCTTTTCCCCCAAACAACTAGAGGTTTTCTGAACATTATTTATTGAATAAGCTATCTTTTCCTCTTAGATATGAAATATCATCTTCATCATATAATAAATTTCCAAATTATATACTAAATTTGTTGTCTACTTTTGACCTCTCTGCTTTGGTGTCAACACAAATTATTTTAACTACATAGCTTTATAATCCATTTTTTATATTTTATTATTTTTTGACATCCTCTAGCTTTTGTGGCATGTTAATTTTTTCAGATGAACTTCTTGTCAACTTTCAAAAAAATTCTATTGATATTTTGATTTCTTGTGTTTTTATTTGACTCAGTTACTGGGCTGTGAAGGCTTGATTTTTACTTACCCAGACAGATGCCATGATATCCCACCTTTGCCTGAAGTTGAGGTTGCACTAACCTATCAAAAGAAAAAAATTACTGAATGGTATAAATTTGTGATTCAGAACACAATAATCTCAGTCCAGATCTTAATTCAGAAAACAGAAGTCAACATTCACAGAAAAAACTTTTCAGGAAGAGGATGTATCACTGACATCAGGTACCCCAATCACATTTACTAAACAAACATTTACTGAGCACCTACCATATACAAGGGACTGTGTTAGACCCGTGAGGGCTCCAAGACAGGAGAGAAAAACATCTCTGCACTTAAGGAGCTGACAAATATGCTTCCTGGAAAATCCATTTTTGACTTATCTAAATCCAGCAGAACTATGTCGACTACTGGCTTCTTTCATCCAGGACGGACTACCATCACAGGGGACAACAACAGCACAAACACAGGAAATTGCTCCTTCCCACCAAACCTACACAAATTTTAGCTGGCTTTGCTTTGACTCCTTGCGCTTGATTGCAAAACCTCAATGTACAATTTACAAGGCTCCAAGCCTACAGTCTGTTATAAACAGACATTTGTGCTCTTTGAGGAGGCAGTCCAGTCCTCAGTAAGTGATAGGGGCAGTCTTTGATTGTGAACCCAGGCACACTTTCTATAAGTAGACATTATCCAAACATGCTGGCATTTCCCCAGAGCTGATTTAGAAATGCACGTTGTTCCCACCCATCCTGGGAACAAAATATTCTAAAAATTCAACAATAGCCTCAGAGCAAAGTTCAATGGGAAATTACACTATTAGTCCTTGGAAATATTTAGCCTGGCTTTTCTTTGACTTTCTGTAGTCTAGGGCAGTTGGCTCTCTCTAGTTACAGAATCTAACATTAAATCTCTATCTGTGCCATGGATACACGGTATCAGTAGTTCTGGTTTTGCCTCTTAAAGCTAGACACAATTTCTTTGAGTCTCTGTTTCCTCATCTGTAAAAAGGGGAGAGGAAGGCCTCAATTGCTATCATTGAATGAGATAATCTGTATAGTAATATCGCTGTGTCTTGAGTTCTTACTATATGCCAGGTAATACAGAAAGTACTAGAAGGTCAGTTCCACAAGGCTGAGGATCTTTGTCATGTTTGTTCTGGGGCACAGTAGGAAAAAATACTGAAAAAATACTTATTGAATGAATGAGTGATTTAACGTAAGCCTCACAATAATCCAGTGAGTTAGGTACGTAGGGGCCAAGGGAAGACTTCCCCTTTATCCCCTGAGGGTTTGCTAAAAACCAATTGACAAAACTCAGACTAATTAGAAGAAAAAGCATAACGATTTTTATGTTAATGTGCATAGCACAGGGAAATCACAGAACGATTGCCCAATAATCCAAGGCAGTACAGACGGTTATACGGTTACACGAGTATATCTCTCTTCACAGGGGAAGGAAAGATGTGGGTTTACGAGCAAACGGTTTTTAGGTTAACTCAATGCACTTGGAGAACATACAATGGCTTGGGGACAAAGTCTGTGGCAGCCACAGCTCAGACAATGACTGGTAAATCCTTTGTTCAATATACTGTATGGGTTTGAAATAGAAGACAATGGTTTGTGACAAAAGCCTGTCCAGGTGTGTTGACAGACTTCAGTCTTTCTTCCTGTGATATGAGTTAATTTAATGAAAACTTAGGGAAAGAACCATAGCTACTAATTTTTTTTCTTCTTTGGTGGGTCTGGACTTTAGTCAGAAGGGAACAGATTCATTCCGTGCTGTAGAAAGAGACAGAGGATTGAGAGACAGAAGTGAGGAGTAGTGGGGAAGATCAGAGAGAACTTGAGGCTGCTTCCTTATTCCAGCATGTTGAAACATCATATTTTGGGAGTCCAAGAAGTTTGCTTTGCCTTGACCTTTTTCTTTGCAACAGAATCTGATTCACTAGACATGAATCATTCCTCTGGCATTTGACTCAGCAGGTGGGAGATCTGGATACTTGATTGCAAATGACCATATACAGAAAACTGTGTGGAAACAGAATCTGATTCACTAGACATGAATCATTCCTCTGGCATTTCACTCAGCAGGTGGGAGATCTGGATACTTGATTGCAAATGACCATATACAGAAAACTGTGTGGTTTCTGTTGGCGCTGGGAGGTTCTGGGTTGCTGGAGGCCTCTGAGCCCCAACAGGTATTGCCTTGGATTGAATGTCTCCCCCAAACTTGACCCCCACTGTGACAGTGTTAAGGGGATGGGAAATCCTATTGTGGTAGTTGAAAGGTAGGGCCTTGAAGAGGTGATTGGATTGTGAGGACTGCACCCTTGGGAATAGATTGATCCATTCTTAGAATAATGGGAGTGGTTCTGCTGGCAATAAAAAGAGAGCAACTGAGAAGGTTAGTCTCTCTCTCTCTCTGCTCCACCATTTTCAGCCATGTGAGACATGTGCATTGCTGTAAAGCCTCACCATATGTATTCCCTAAACTTTGGACTTCCCAGCCTCTGAAACTGTAAGCAATAAATTTTGTTTTCTTACAAATTCAGTTCCAGGTATTTTGTTATAAGCAACAGAAACAGACAAATCCAGAAAATTGGTACCAGAGAAGTGGGGTGTTCTTTATAACAGATACTTGAAAATGTGGAAGCAGCTTCAGAACTGGGTAATGGACCATAGTGGATTGAATTATGTCCCCCCAAAACTCATTGAAGCTTGAATTGTGTTCCCTAAGTTTTATGTACTAGAAACTTAGCCCCCATTGTGACTGTTAAGAAGGTGGGAAAGCCTATTATGGTAATTGAAAGGTGGGGCCTTGAAGAGGTGAATGGATTAAAAATGGTGGTCAAGGGCATGGCTCTGAGGGCTTTAAAAGAAGACAGTCTGTCTCTCTCTCTCTCTCTGTGTGTGTTCTCTCTCTCTCTCTCTCTCTATCTCTCTGCTCTCTCTCTCTCTCTGTGTTCTCTCTCTCTCTCTCTCTATCTCTCTGCTCTCTCTGCTCCCACCATCTTGCAATGTGAGACGTGTGTGTTCTCTCTCTCTCTCTCTCTCTATCTCTCTGCTCTCTCTGCTCCCACCATCTTGCAATGTGAGACCACTAGGTCACTGTTGCCACCAATCCTGGGTCACTCCTATCACCACTACCACTTCCTTGGACTTTGGACTTCCCAGCCTCAGAAACTGTAAGGAATAAATTTCATTTTCTTCATAAATCACCCAGTTCCGTGTACTTTGTTATAAGCAACAGAAACAGACTAATAAACGGACAAAGTCTGGAAGAATTTGAAAGAGCAGGCTAACTGCTGGTGTGAGTTTAGAAGACAAGAAAACCAGGGAAAGTGGAACTTTTTAGAGACTGGTTAAGTGTTAGCAACCAGAATGCTGATAGAAGTATGGACTGTAAAGGCCATTCTCGGAAGGTCTCAAACAGAAATAAGAAGGGGTTTTTTGGAAACTGGGCAAATATCACCCCTGTTATGAACTGGTAAGGAATTTGGCTGCATTCTGTTCATGCCCAAAAGTTTTATGGAATGTGGAACTTCAAAGTGCTGACCCAGGGTATGTGGTGGAAGAAATTTCTAAGTAGCAAAACATTCAGGAAGCTGCATGGCTACTTGTAACAGCCTATGCTGAGTAATGGTGGCAAAGGCATGACATAAAGCCAGAATTTAAAAGGGAAGCAGAGCATAAAGATTTAGAAGATCTGCAGCCTGGCCATGTAGTAGAGAAACAGAGAGCATTTTCAGGAGAAAAATACAATGGTGCAGCCCAGCAACAATTTGTTAAGGAGATTAGTACAGAAGAAAGAGATTATCAAAAAAAGACTTTGAAAGCATATCAGAGACCTTGGAAGCTGTGTCTTCCATCGCAGGCCCAGAGGTCTAGAGAGACACAATGGTCTTGGGGATCAGTCCAAGGTGCCCTCCACAGACTCACCATCCAGGGCCACCTCAGGATGCTGCTTCCCACACAAGCACCCCAGCTGCTTCGGCTGCTCCAGCTGTGGCTAAATTGGCCCCAGATGTGACTGGACCCACAGCTTTGGAAAATACAAGCTGGAAGCCTTGGCTGCATCCACATAGTATTAAGTCTGCAGGCTCGCAGAATGCCATAGCTGTGAAGGCTTGAGAGCTTCCGCCCCGATTCCAAAGAATGTATGGAAAAGCTTGAGGAACCAGAAAGACATCTGTCTCAGGGACAGATTCACCGCACACTGCTTTCGCTAGAGCAATGCTGAGCAGAAATGCGGCATTGAAGTTGCAGCAGAAAAACCCCATCAGTGCCATGCCTAGCTGAGCCGTGAGAGCTGGACCTCCATGGAGACCCCAGATCTGTAAAGCTACTGGCATGCAATGCCATCCTGGAAGGGCTGAAGCATCACCTGAGACCAGGAAACCCATAGGAGTGGAGCTGCCTGAGGACTTGGGGACACAATCCCCACATCAGCATGCAGAGGATGTCACACATGGAGTCAAGGTACATGATTCATCAGCTATAAGATTTAATGCCTGCCCTGCTGGATTATGGACTTGTTTGGGACCTGTTACCCCTTTCTTTTGGCTTATTTCTACGTTTTTTGAATGGGAATATGTACTCTATGTGTCCCACCATTGTATATGGAAGTAGATAACTCGTTTTGATTTCACTGATGGGACCTTGAGACTTTGGGCTTTTGAGATGAAACAAGTTAAGACTTTGAGGATGAAATGAATGTATTTGTATGTGAAAAGGACATGAGTTTTGGGGGGCCAGGGGTGGAATGCCTTGGACTGAACATCTCTCCAAAACTTGGCCCCCACTGTGACAGTGTTAAGAGGGTGGGAAATCCTATTGTGGTAGTTGAAAGGTGGGGCCTTGGAGAGATGATTGAGATTGTGAGGACTGCATGCTCATGAATGGATTTCTTGGGATAATGTGAGTGGTTCTGGTGGCATTAACAAGAGAATGAATGAGGTTAGTCTCTCTCTGTCTCTGTTTCTGCTCTGCCACTTTCTGCCATATGAGACCCCCATGATGCTGTAAAGCCATCACCAAAGAAGACCCTCACCTGATGTGTTCCTTGAACTTTGGACTTCCCAGCCTCCGAAACTGTGAGCAATAAAGTTCATTTTCTTTCAAATTACCAAGTTCCAGGTATTTTGCTACAAGCAACAGAAATAGACACATCCAGGTATCATTAATGATATGCTCACTTTGCATAAGAAGAATCTGGGGCACAGAGAGGTACAATAATATTCCATAGTCACACAGCTAGTGAGTGGGCTGCTACTGAACTTAGGCAGCCAGACTTCAAAGGTATGCACTTAATGCTCTGGCTTCTGTCTTTCCCAAGTGCCTGGCCCGGACCTGGCCAAAGTTAATTCTCAACATGTGTTGATCCAGTATAATTTGTAAGTTGTTCATAATTATTACCAATCTATCATTTAAGTTTTAGGAAGTAAGGAATTACTACACAGTGGAGGCCAAATGACCTGAACAATAGAATTTTACACACATCCTTCCTGGAAGGGATTACAGGGTCTAAATCATTTCCTCTTCCTCCTCCATCCTTACTTCTAAACAGATTTCTCTACGCAACCACACTGGCTCAGGGAACAAGATTCTGGTTTTCTTTACATTTTAAAATCCCCTTTCTGGTTAGTCTCAAATTTTACGCTTCCATGAAAACCAACGGGGATATCTCCACGGAATAACATTTTGATTAGTTACACTTTTAACGATGTTGATGGAAAAAGTAGTAAATATAGCTTTGCCGGAGGGCAGTGTCTTGCTGTCTCTCTTAAACACAAATCCCTGGAAAGAATTTAGCCCCGGCTGTGCAACTTCTTATCAGCAGCCAGAGGGGCCTCCAGCGACCCAGAACCTCCCAGCCGCAAAAGAAACCACACAATTTCCTATATATGGTCATTTGCAATCAAGTATCCAGATCTCCCACCTGCTGATTCACATGCCCGCGGAATGATTCATGCCTAGTGAATCGCATTCTGTTGCAAAGAGAAAGGTGAGTCTTTCCAAGGCAAAGCAAACTTCTTGGACTCCCAACGCCCAACCTTTCTTCTACCTCCTAAAAGAATTAAGCAAAGTGAGGAGAACGTGCTCAGGAGACGGGTGGGGTTCCAAGACCTCAGAACAGAGCTCTGAGCCACCTCCGCCAGAGACCCCGAGGACCATTCCGACGCTCTGCTTTTTTCTGTGCCCAAGACGTTTAGGATGGGGGAGGCAGAGAGGGCTAACTGGATCCCTTACGCTACTAGCTGTGATGAAGAGTGAAGCGTCCGGGAAGCTGAGACAGCTGGGTGACCGTCCCAGGGCACGGCACTTTTGCTCCCCTGGGCCTCAGTTTCCTCGATTCTGAAATGGAGGACGTCGACTCCTCTGAGGCTCCTCCAGCCCCGCACCCGCGCAGTGGGTTGGAATCCGGCGCCGGAGCCAGCCTCCAGCCCTGTCCAGGACAGAGCTGCGCTGTCGGGGGAACTGGCGAGGCGCTCCGCCCGCGTCCGCGTCGGGAAGGAGGGGACGGAAGGCGACACTCGCGGCGCCACGCGGGGAGGCCGAACTTACCCTGCAGCGCGATCGCAGTCGCCGCTGTGCGGGAGAACCGCGGACGAAGGTGCGCGTCCCGGGCCCTGGGCACTCGCGCTCGCTCCCGCCGGCGAGGCGACCGTGACCGCACCCCTTCCTCCCGGCCCTTCTCCGCCCGCTCGACTCCACCTGATCGCGGCCCGAGGCGCTGGGGAAGGAAAGCCGCGCCCCTCTGCCCCCGGAGGTGCTGTTTTTATCAGAATTTGCAGGAGAGGAAACTGAAGCTTAGAAAGATTTACTAAAGGCGACATAAGTAAAAAGCGTTGCTGGGACGCGCGCAGCCCTGGGCTCAGCCCGTAACCAACCTCTGCGCAGGGCTGAATCAGGAATGGCGTGCTGCAGGTACTTGGGAATAATTCAGCAGCTCCGTGGGAATTATTGCGAGTTTTTGAGAGAGGCAGGCATGGGATTCTGTTCCATCTTCCAAAAAGATAGTTCTACAGGTTCCATTAAAAATAAATAAATAAATAAATAAATAAATAAATAAATAAATCGGAAGAGAGAAGAAAAAATTAAAATCCTGCAGGAAGACTCTGTAGAAAGGCATTTAGAGTTCAAAAGTGAGAGATAATTAGAAGTGGAATTGGGCAATTGTGGTGGGTATAGGCTATTCCAAGTCGGACTTCAGAGACCTTTGACCTTTTCACATTAGTGCCTGATCTGATGGTCTCCATATGCTGCTGAAAGTGCGGGAGTCTGCATGGCAGGCCAAAGCAAAGGATGGGGGCCAGCACCCAACAGGCATCTTTTCCCAAAGAGAAGCAGGTGCTGCTCTAGAGTGGAGCAAATTCTAGGATTTGTTAAAGAGGCCAAGCTAGAGAAGAACAGCCAAGAGGGATGGTGCTACGGTCCATCCCTCAAATGTATCCCCCAAAAGTTCATGTACTGGAAACTTAATCTCCATTGTAACAGTGTTAAGGGGTGAGAAATCCACCTATGGTGTTTGAAAGGTGGGACCTTTAAGAGGTGACTAGACTGTGAGGCAAATAGCTCCCTACACCAAACATTCAAGCGTTTTCTCCTTTTTCTTTCCTTATTGTATTTTTTATTTTCAAATGGTGATGACATCAACTCACATACCTGTGAACAAGAAAGTATGTTCACTGCAGCATTATTCGTAGTAAGTAGGAAAGTATTGAAACAATGCCCATCAGTAGGAGAATGATAAGTAAGCCATGGTATAGTCATAAACTGGAATATTACACAGCAGTTAAAATTAATAAACAAGAGTAGCTAGAGTTGAACAGGAAGGGCAAGTGGTAGAATATACCTCATGATACCTTTTTTTTTTTTTTTTGGTGGCTGGCCAGTACAAGGATCCAAACCCTTGACGTTGGTATTATCAGCACCATGCTCTAACCAAGTGAGCTAACTAGCCAGCCCCCACGTCATGATACCATTTATTTAAAGTGTACATACCTGCTAAACAATATTATATAGTATGTATGGATATATAAATATTTTGAAATAAGTAAAACAACATGCATAAGAATAATAACACTGAGTTTATTGTTACATTATCCCTGGAGAATGAGGAAGGGAAATGGATCAGAAAGGGCACATAAGGAACAGCAATTACATCGGCATATCTTTTAAAATATCTTGAAAAACATTCCAAATGAATACAGCATAATGTTTAAGGTTTGATGAAGTTGGGTGGTGGGTACACAGGTAGTCTTTATTATAATATCATTTATTTTTAAAAAATGTTTAATAATTTAAAATTTTTTAGTAGTAATGTTTTTGAGGAGAGACTGCAGAATTACTGTAAGCCACTCTCCTGGGCCATTTCTTTGTCAGTTTGTTCCCATCTGTATTAGTCCACTTCTGTTGCTTATAATACAATACCTGAAACTGGGTAATTTATATAGAAAAGACATTTATTTCTTACACTTTGGAGGCTGGGAAGTCCAAGGTTCAGGGAACACATCTGGTGAAGGCCTTCTTCAGGGTGGGAGCTCTCCACAGAATCCTGGGATGACCAGGGTATCACATGGTAAGAACGGGCTGAGCAAGAGAGCTAACCTCCTCATTTGCTCTCCTTTTAAAGTCATCAGAACCACGCCCATTACTCCATGAATGGATCAATCTATTAACAAGAGCACAATCCTCACAATCTAATCACCTCTTAAAGGCCCCACCTTTCAAACACCATAGGTGGATTTCCCACCCCTTAACACTGTTACAATGGAGATTAAGTTTCCAGTACATGAACTTTTGGGGGATACATTTGGCCCATAGCACCATCCCTCTTGGCTGTTCTTCTCTAGCTTGGCCTCTTTAACAAATCCTAGAATTACTGTTACAATGGAGATTAAGTTTCCAGTACATGAACTTTTGGGGGATACATTTGGCCCATAGCACCATCCCTCTTGGTTGTTCTTCTCTAGCTTGGCCTCTTTAACAAATCCTAGAATTTGCTCCACTCTAGAGCAGCACCTGCTTCTCTTTGGGAAAAGATGCCTGTTGGGTTCTGGCGGGAGTAAGGGGGTGGGAATATTTCTGAATGATAATCTAATCTATCTCAGCAGTATACAGAGAGGTGTTGGGGAAGTCTTGGGAGCTAGTAACATGACCAGGTTATCAAATGGGACAAGGACAACTAGAGAAGCCCCAACGTCAAATATTTAGGACCGAGACAAGTAGAAATATTGAGTGTCTCAAGATCCCAGGAGAATGTTAGGCATGGAAATAACAGCTTCCTAGGAAAAAGAACTCAACCAATAAGCCATCAAATATTATTTTGGTGTTTGGAACTACAAAATAATAACATTAGCTAACATTTTTTTTAAAAAGTATCTACTATATGCCAGGCACTGTTCTAAATGCTTTGTATACATCATATTATGTAATTCTCACCCCAACTAGATGAGGTAGGTCCTATTATGTATTACTTTTAAGAGATGACCAAATTACACAGAGCGAGTAAGACTCTGGCCGAGTGTCACATAGCCAGTAAATTGAGTAGATGAGATAGGCAGCCTAGCTCCAAATTTTATTTTAGTCAATACAGTGCACTGTCTATAAATGTGCACATAATGCCAATTGGTTGACCAAAGGAGTCCCCTTGAGAATGAGGAGGAGGAGAAAGGACTAGCCAGTAATCTGGGTGAAACCATTCTTCTTTTAAGTTCAAAAGCTCTATAGTAATAGTCACATTCTCTAAGAACAGAAAAAGGTACTATTCATGACTCCTGTCAGCTCAGTAGACAGGGAATAAATATGGGCCAAATGGGAGCATGCATTGAGTGTGTCCTTTCCATTTCTAGAAGTAAACGGAAAGACCCATCTGCAATCTACTGGTTTATGTGCAGCAACAGGAAAGGAGTAGGTGGTTCAAGACTCTGTTATCAAATTACAATAGGTAATATGGATTGAGTTGTGTCCCCCAAGTTTTCGGTCATTGAAACTTAATCCCCACCATAACTGCTGAGGGTGGGATATTCTATTATGGTAATTGAAAGGTGGGGTCTTGAAGAGGTGATTAGATTCTGAGGACCATGATTAGTGAATGGATTAAAAATAGTGGTCATGTGCATGGTTCCAAGGGCTTTAAAAGGAGAGCACATGAGAGTCTCTCTCTCTCTCTGCTCCACCATTTTCTGCCATGTGAGACCCCTGCATTGCCATAAAGTCACCACTAAAGAAGACTCTCACCATATGTGTTCCTTGGACTTCTCAGACCCTCAGACTTGTCAGCAATAAATTTTGTTTTCTTACAAATTACTCATTTCCAGGTATTCTGTTACAAGCAACAGAAATGGACTAACATAATAGGCATATGTGGTAGGCAGAATAATGATCCACAAAGATGTCCAACAGAATCCCTGGAACCTGTGAATATATTATGTTATATGGCAAGGGGGATTATGGTTACAGTTGGAATTAAACCTGCTAATCAGCTGATTTGAACATAAAGAGATTATCCTGGATTATCTGAATAAGCCCAATGTAATCAGAAGGTTTCTTACATGGGGAAGAGTGAGGCAGAAGAGTCAAAACCAGAGAGATGGTATGGTGAGAAAGACTCAGCTGGCCATTAATGGCTTTGAAGATGGAAGTGGCTGGATCCAAGGAATACAGGTGGCCTCTGAAAACTGGAAAAGGAAAGAAAGTAGATTCTTTCCCAGAGCCTCCAGAAGGAACAATGTCCTACTAACACCTGGATTTTAGCCCAGTGAGGCCCTTTCAGACTTCTCACTTCCAGAACTATAAGATAATAAATTTGTGTTGTTTTAAGCCACTGTGTTTGTATGTTGCAGTCTCTTTGTCCTCACAGGGATTTGTCACCTCTCTCCCCTGGGTGATGGAGATGCAAAGGATTACTCAAAGCCCATTTCTTCCAAGCAGTGAGAGACCCTGAGGAGGTTAATCTCCCAGAACCCTCAAGAGAGAGGCATTCCTTCCTTGGGAAATTAACCACGAACTGGGGTTCTCTCCCCGCATTTATTCTCCAGACCAGGAAGTTACAGGAAAAGAACATAGTTGGGGGTTATGGCTAAGTATAGTTTAACAATAGAGGCTGATAAACATCAGTGAAACAAGCAACATGACATTCCATAATGCAATTTGCAAAAGGTTGAGTTGATCCACCAACAAAAGCTTGATCTTAGCAAACACTGTTTTTCACTACAGCAATTTCCCCAGTATTTTACATATCAATTAAGTAACTTGCCTGTCCTTGAGCCAGCAACTTTGCTATGTTACAAATACTGTAGCCTGAGGAAAGTTTCCTGTCTTTTGCAAGGTTAACATTTCTATATGTAATTCCAAAAGGTTAGGCTAAACCTGAGACTACAAGGCTTTGGAAAATAGGCCCTGTGAAATACATTTGCTTTATAAATGTTAGCATGGTGAGAAAGACTCAACTGGCCATTAATGGCTTTGAAGATGGAAGTGGCTGGATCCAAGGAATACAGGTGGCCTCTGAAAACTGGAAAAGGAAAGGAAGTAGATTCTTCCCTAGAGCCTCCAGAAGGAACACTGCCCTACTAATACCTGGATTCTAGCCCAGTGAGGCCCTTTCAGATTTCTGACTTCCAGAACTGTAAGATAATAAATTTGCGTTGTTTTAAGCTACTGTGTTTGTAGCCATTTGTGACTGCACCAATAAGAAACTAATAACATGACTTCTCTGGACACAACCTCTACTGGGTATTGTTGCTGCTGCCCTCAAAGCAGTATGGTTAGATCATCCTATCAGAACAAGTGATAGGGGGCCGGCCCGGTGGCGCACTGCTACAGTGCGCCGCTGGGAGTGTGGCGGCGCTCCCACCGAGGGTTCGGATCCCACATACAGACCAGTTCCCGCTCACTGGCTGAGCGAGGTGCAGGCGCGGCACCGAGGGTTGCGATCCCGTTGCCGGTCCCGGTCCGGTACGGGCGCAACACTGAGGTTGCGATCCGTTGCCGGACACGAAAAAAGGAAAGGCCTATTTATAGCAGTTCCTTTTACTCAGTACATCATGTCTGGCTATCAAGAAAAATTGACAAAACATGCTAAAGGTTGAAAAACACAGTTTGAAGAGACAGAGCAAGCATCAGAACCAGACTCAGATATACACATATATAAATGTATCCATACATATATGTATATATATATATGCAAAATACATAATTGAATACATTCTTTCTATTATTATCTTGAAAAAATTATGTTAGATCAATCAAGAATATGAAAAATAATAGTTTTAATTTTACCTTCTCTTATTTCTTATATATAAATATATGTGTATGTATGTATATATGTATCTATACTTATATATAAATGAAAGAATGACAATACTGTTACAAGGGACTAGAGGGAGAAATGAGGATTATTTTGTTATTATATGGCAATCACACTACCTGTGAAGTGGTATAGTATTGTTTAAAAGTAGACTTGAATTAGTTATAAATGTATATTGTAAATTCTAAGGCAACCACTAAAAAAATTTTAAAAATCTAAAAAGAAGTATAACTGATATGCTAATAAAGGAGAAAAAATGGAATTATATAAAATGCTCAAAACCACAAAAGGTAGAAAAAGAGTGAAAGACAAAAATAGGAACAAACAAGGGCAAAAAATAGAAAACAGTAACAAATATGGTAGATATTAATCAAACTATATCAACAATTTGAAGACCAACAATCTAAATACATCAATTAAAAGACAGAGATTGCTAGAGTGGATCAAGAAATAAGACCCAACTACAGGTCTACAAGAAATCCACTTTAAGTATAAAAATATATATAGATTAAAAATAAATGGATGGAGAAAAATATACCATGCTAATACTAATCAAAAGAAAGCAGGAATAGCTACATTAATTTCAGACAGAACAGGCTTTAGACCAAAGAAAGTTATCAGGGATAAGAGGGGCATTACATATGATGAAAGGTTTAGATTTTCAATAAGATATAATAATCCTTAACATGTATGCACCTAACACAGAGCATCAAAATAAGTGAGAAAAACACTGACAGAACTGCAAGGAGAAATAGATGAATTCACTGTTATAGCTGAAGACTTCAACAGACCTTTATCAGAAATGAACAGATGCAGCAGGCAGAAAATCAGTAAGGACATAGTTAAACTCAAAAACACTGTCAATCAACTGGATATAATAAACATCTACAAGATACTTCATCCAATAACAGCAAAATACACATTTTTTTTTCAAGCTCACATAAAGCATCCACGAGGACAGACCACATTCTAGGCTATAAAACACACCTTCACATATATAAAAGAATAGAAATCTTACAATGTCTGTTCTCAGGCCGAAATGAAATTAAATGGAGTTAAAGTAAAAATCAATAACAGAAAAATAGCAGGAAAATCTCAGAATACTCAGAGATTAAAACAACATACTTTTAAATAACACATGGAAAAAAGAAATGAAAAAAAGATCTAAAACCAGTCACCTAATCTTCCACCTTAGGAAACTAGGAAAATAAGAGCAAATTAAATGCAAAGTAAGTGGAAGAAATGAAATAATAAAAATTAGAGAAGAAATCAATAAAATTGAAAATAGGAAATCAACAGAGAAAATCAATGAAACTATAAGCTTTTTCTTTGAAAAGATCAATTATCAAATCAATAAGCCTTTGGCGAGGCTAAGGTAAAAAGAGAGGACACAAATTACTAATATCAGACATGAAAGAGAGGATATCACTACAAATACCATGAACATTAAAATGATAATAAAGGAATACTATGAACAACTCTATGCCCACAAATTTGCTAACCTAGTGAATTAGACAAATTTTATGACCTAGCAAAATGGACCAATTCCTTGAAAGATATGATCTGCCATAACTCACACAAGAGGAAATAGACAATATCAACAGGCCTACATCTATTAACAAAATTGACTCAATAATTAATAACCTTCTAAATCAGAAAGCACCAGGTCCATATGGGTTCAATGGTGAATTCTACCAAACATTTAATGAAGAAATTACACCAATTCTTTTCAATCTTTTTCACAAGATAGAAGCAGAGAGAATACTTTCCAACTCGTTCTATGAGGACAGCATTACCCTAATACTTAAACCAGATAAAGACATTATAAAAAAACTACAGACTAATATCTCTCATGAACATAGATGCAAAAATCCTCATCCATTTATTAGCAAATCAAATTCAACAATGTATAAAAAGAATTATACCCCACAACCAAGTGGGATTTATCTCAGGTCTGCAAATCTGGTTCAATATTTGAAAATCAATTCATGTAATTCATCACATAAACAGGCTAAAGAAGAAAAATCACATGATCACATCAATAGATGCAGAAAAAGCATTTGACAAAATCCAACAGTAATTTATGGTAAAAACTGTTGGTAAACTAGGAATGGAGGGAACTTCCTCAACTTGATAAGGAATATTTACAAAAAACCTACAGCTAACATCATATAGTGGTGAGACACTTGATGTCTTCCCACTAAAGTCAGGAACGAGGCAAGGATGGTCCCCTCTTATCAATGCTTTTCAACAACAGATTGAAAGTTCTAGCTAATGCAATAAGACAAGAAAAGGAAATAAAAGATATACAGATTGGTAAGGTAGAAATAAAATTGTCCTTGTTTGCAGATGACATGATTGTCTGTACAGAAAATCCAAAAGAATTGAAAAAAAAATTCCCAGAACTAATAGTCAATTCTAGCAGGGTTGCAGGATACAGGATAATATGTAAAGGTCAATCACTTTTCTACACATCAGCAATGAACAGGTAGAATTTGAAGTTAAAAACACATACCATTTACATTAGCACCTCCAAAGATGAAATACTTATGTCTAAATCTAACAGAATATGTATAAAATGGGTATGAGAAAAACCACAAAATTCTGATGAAAAAAGTCAAATAAATAAATATACTGAGAAATAGCCCATGTTCATGAATAGGAAGACTCGATATTGTGAAGATGTTGGTTTTTTCCCAATGCAGTCTATAGATTCAATGCAATCCCAATCAAAATCACATCAAGTTATTTTGCAGATATTGGCTAACTGTTCTAAAGTATATGTGGAGAAGCAAATGACTTAGAAGAGCCAAGACAATATTGAAGAAGAACAAAGTTGGAGGACTTACCTATTCACTTCAAGACATACTATAAAACTATAGTAATTGAAACTATGATATTGGCAACAGAAAAGATAAATAAATCAGTGGAACAGAATAGAGAGCCCAGAAGTAGTTCCACATAATTAGAGCCAACTGCTCTTTGACAAAAGAATGGAGGCAATACAATGGAGAAAAGACAGTCTTTTTGACAAATGGTTCTGGAATAACTGGGCATCCTCATGTAAAAAATTAAAATTAAAATTAAAAAATGAATCTAGACATCAAACTTGCATTCTTCACAAAAATTAGCTCAAAATGGATTACAGACCTAAATGTAAAGCACAAAACTATAAAACTCCTGGAAGATAACATAGGAGAAAATTTAGATGACCTTGGATTTGGCAATGACTTTGTAGATGCAACAGCAAAAGGAAGATCTGTGAAAGAATGATAAGCTGGACTTCACTAAAATTAAAAACTTCTGTGAAAGACAATGTCAGGAGAATGAAATGACAAACCACTGACTGGGAGAATATTTGCAAAAGACATACCAGATAAAGTACTTTTATCCAAAATACATAAAGAACTCTTAAAATTCAATAAGATAACAAACAACCTAATTAAAAATGAGCAAAAGATCTGAACAGACACCTCAACAAAGATTTACAAATGGCAAGAAAGCACATGAGAAGATGCTCAACATCTGTCATTAGGTACTTGCAAATTAAAACAACAAAGAGATACCACCACACATCTATTAGAATGGCTAAAATCTAAACCTCTGACACCAAATGTGGGTGAGGATGTGAGGCAACAGGAATCTCATTCGTTGCTGGTAGGAATGCAAAATACTATAGTCACTTTCGATGACAGTTTGGCAGTTTCTTATAAAACTAAATAAGAGTATACTCTTACCATACCATCCAGCAATTGCACTGCTTGGTATTTACTCAAAAGAGTTGAAAAATTATGGCAACATAGGAACCTGCACATAGGGCCGGCCCGGTGGCGCACTGGATAAGTGCACCGCTTGGGAAGCATGGCGGCGCTCCCGCCCGAGGGTTCGGATCCCACATACAGACTGGTTCCCGCTCACTGGCTGAGCGAGGCGCGGGGGCAACGCCGAGGGTTGCAATCCCGTTGCCGGTCCCCGGTCTGGTACGGGGGCAACACTGAGGGTTGCGATCCGTTGCCGGACATGGAAAAAGACAAAAGACAAAAAAAAAAAAAAGAAACCTGCACATAGATGTTTACAGCAGCTTTATTCATAATTACCAAAATTTGGAAGTAACCAAGATGTCCTTCAGTAGGTGAATGGATAAATAAACTGTGGTATATGAGTATCTATACAATACAATATTATTCAGTGCTAAAAAGAAGTGATCTATCAAGCTATGAAAAGACATGGAGGAAACATAAATGCATATTATTAAGAGAAAGAATCCAATCTGAAAAGGCTACATACGGTATGATTCCAACTGTATGGCATTCTGGAAGAGGCAACCCTATGGAGACAGGAAAAAGGCCATTGGTTGCCAGTTTTTGGGGGGAGACAGGGTGAATAGGCAGAGCACAGAGGATTTTTAGAGCAGTGAAAATACTCTGATGTGATAATGGTGGATACTTGTCATTATGCAGTTCAAATGTACAACACCAAGAATGTGCAACAAGAGTGAACCCTAATGCAAAATATGGACTTTGGGTGATAATGATGTATCAGTGTAGATTTATCAGTTGAAACGAATGTACCACTCTGGTGGGGGATGTTGATAATGGCAGAGGCTATGCATTTATGGCAGCAGGAGGAATATGGGAAATCTCTGTACCTTCCACTCATTTTTTCTGGGAACCTAAAGGACACAGATTCCTAATATCAGACATGAAAAAAGGGACATAAAACAGTTTTAAAGAGAAAGTCTATTTAACAATGCATGATGCTTTATTTTTTTTATATGTAATGATAAATTGGGGGAAAGGACTTGAAACACTGTGGGTTTTAGGGGAAGAAGGGACATAAAACAGTTTTAAAGAGAAAGTCTATTTAACAATGCATGATGCTTTATTATTTTTATATGTAATGATAAATTGGGGGAAAGGACTTGAAACACTGTGGGTTTTAGGGGAAGAGGACTATTAAGAAGACTGAGACAGGGAAGAAAGCAACAAAATTTGAACTGGTTGTGAAGATTAGTATTTGAATTCCTACTTTCTATTTTATTTTAAGTTGGTGTGCTCCATACTTTTCAACCATAGTATAAGACTGCCTTACTACTATTGCTGTTATCTTGAAAAAGTTTTAGTGAAAATATTAATTTGAAGAAAAGGACTAAGACTAATAAATTGCCATTTAGATGCTTGTAAACTTTTGGTTTGGTTTATTTACAGTATCTTAAACCGAGTACATTTTTTTCCATTCTTCTGGCAGGATTATACACGATGCCCTTTGAACCAGTACAGGAGCTGCTTTGACTCACAGGTAAACACTGTCTTGGACTGCTCAGATGTGAGCTGAAGAGATTGGGCAGTGGTCCTCAATGCTAGGCTCTGGGATCTGGACACTGGTTAGAAATGCAAGTTCTCTCAGACCCTTCTTCAGATCTATTGTCTTAACAAGCCCATTGGGTGATTCTGATGCACCCTAAAATTTGAGAACCACTGGTTTAAGAAGAGCAACGATGGAGAAAGTAGAGAAATGGTCTTGCATAAAAGGTCCCCTGGGAGCCCACCAGATTTGCAAATCTCAGGTGAGCTTTCTGCCAAGAGAAAAGGTAGGACAGTGTTCTGCATTCTGTTCTGCATTGTAACTCCTGATTCCCATTCAGGGATCACTGCCATAAACTACTGAATCCCATATCATCCTGGAAAATTTTGAGATTGGCATGGGATGGTTGGGAAATACTTACTGAGAGCTGATTATTTATGCCAGACATTGAGTAATGCACTTTACATACATGCTCTTATGTCATGCTTACCAAGCAGCAAAAAATTAGTTGTGATTGCCTCTATTTTGCAAATATAGACAGGCTCAGAGGGATTCAGTAAGTTCTGAAGGTTGTATTCCACATAACTGGGAAGTAACAGGGCTGGATTTATATCCAGAAGGAAATAATTAACAGGTGGTGTTTACATGTAGGATTTATTTTACTTGTTTCTGGTTCAGTGTTTAACCTCTTTGGTTTCAGGATAACTTAAAAATAAAATGCACTGTAACCATTTTCTGAGTTTTTCTTGTTGTAGCAATTGACCAATTACCACCATTTAGACTAGAATTATGCCATAGCATATCTAATATTTTTCCCCCAAAGGATGAGTTTTCCCTGAAAGAAATGTTAGATAATGGTGATAGAATCCCAGAAACCAGGTTTTTAGTCAGCCAGAAAAATAATTCAGAAGAGATTATTTTATAAAATTTTCACTATTCTAAATACATAAAATTATTTTATAGTTTTATAAGAAGCTAATTTCCTAAATCACCTTTTCTTTCTGCTCAACAGAACAATTTGAGAATCAAATATAAAATTTTAGAGCAAAGTTATGAAGTGCATTTAAAATACATGGTAAAATGTGAGGGAAAAACTCATTGGCCAAGTGGTTGTGGATGTTAAGTATGTTTGCTCTTACAGTGGAGTGCTGGAGCTGCCTTACACCAGCATGTGAAAGCCAATTGCTAAATTTTCAGAAATTTCACAAGCTGGTTGTTAAACACAGCCATTACTCAACTTAGAATGAGGTTGCATCTTGATAAAGCTACTGTAAGTAAAAAGTGTAAGTAAAAAAGTGCATTTAATACCCCAATAAACCCATCATAAATTTGAAAAATCGTTAAGTTGAACCATCATTAGTTGAGGACTGTCTGCAAATAAATACAATTGAATAAATTATGTTAAAGACAAAGGTAATAAGTACCCCAAATTAATCACCTCCTAATTATTTTACTACATTTTATTATTACTGATGCTCTTGCAGCTATTTATGTCTATTGCATTTATGTGGTGGAAATACTATATAAGGTTATGCTACTGTGCATCTCTTCCCAATTC
>NW_007727718.1:257350-266698 GCF_000696425.1 Galeopterus variegatus | reverse complement strand
TTGCATTTATGTGGTGGAAATACTATATAAGGTTATGCTACTGTGCATCTCTTCCCAATTCTGCATTCCATGAAATTATGCTGGGAGATTGAATTTAGCCATGGTGGAAGTACATACAACACAAAACGTAGTAAAGATACAAATCAGGCCTCCCTCCACCCCAAAAGCCAGGTAAACATTTATCAGCACACCACTGTTTATAATAATAGGCAAATTTAAAATTAAGATATGATTTGAGTTAGTGTTTAATTTTTTTTTTTTTTAAAGATGACTGGCAAGGGGATCTTAACTGTTAACTTTGTGTTGTCAGCACCACGCTTTCCCAAGTGAGCTAACTCGCCATCCCTATATAGGGATCCGAACCCTTGGCCTTGGTGTTGTNTCCCAAGTGAGCTAACTCGCCATCCCTATATAGGGATCCGAACCCTTGGCCTTGGTGTTGTCAGCACCATGCTCTCCCAAGTGAGCCATGGGCTGGCCTAATTGTTTGATTTTTATTAAAAACTAACCAAATGGCTCTGAATTTAAGAAATATATAAGAGTTCAGGCAGAAAAGACATGGCATACTCAAAGAGTTTGGATGCAGAGTTTAATAAAGGAACTATTTCCAGACACATGGGCAGGGTTAAGTTAAGGCAGCCACAGGGACGATAAAGTCCCCAAGGACTAGGAACAGAATGAAATCATTATGGGAGTAGAGGGAAGGGGTTTCGTGCAAGAACTGTGGAAGAGAAGCTGTCCTACAGCCCGTGGCCAGGGAGGGGTGCAGCCACCACCAAAGCACAAGGCGGGAGGGAGCCGGGAGGAGGACAGACACGGCACAGCTCTCATCAGTGGTTCCACTTGGCCAGCCTCAAGCAGAAGCCAAGGGGGAAGGGAGCCTCGGTGAAGCAATTGATGAAAGTCAAGGACAGGAGTCAGTGTGGAGCAAATGGAATCAGCAGCACTGGGACTTCGGGGAGTTGCTAGTATCGAGCATTGGCTCATTTTTGAAACATTCCTTAGTGGGATGTTTAGGGGAGACATCTTGAAACTGGTTTTCAACAATTTATGGAAGTTATTCCAGAGGCTGGGCTTCTAATAAACTTTTATAACTTGCTGACTAGTTTTTTTTTTTTTTTTTTTTTTTTTTGGGGGGGGNTGAAGCAATTGATGAAAGTCAAGGACAGGAGTCAGTGTGGAGCAAATGGAATCAGCAGCACTGGGACTTCGGGGAGTTGCTAGTATCGAGCATTGGCTCATTTTTGAAACATTCCTTAGTGGGATGTTTAGGGGAGACATCTTGAAACTGGTTTTCAACAATTTATGGAAGTTATTCCAGAGGCTGGGCTTCTAATAAACTTTTATAACTTGCTGACTAGTTTTTTTTTTTTTTTTTTTTTTTTTTAGGGAGGGTTGCAGTATGGGTCTATTTTGTTGTACCAATCAAGTGACGAAATTTTTCATGATAAGCATTACATTCAGGTTATAAGAGTTTGGGACCATATTTAAGTGACATCAAGCTGTGCCTGTGAGGTTTTCAAAGATTTGAAATTCAGGCATTCCTATGGAACTTTCAAAGAAAATTAGCCAGGGTAACTATCTCATAGGGGTGTTATGAGGACCAAATGAATTAGAGAATATAAAGGAGTCATTGCTCTTGGTTGGAGCATTGCCAGATGTGCCCAATATATTATTGGACATTGTCCCTACGGTTTTACTGGGGCTATTAGCTACTCTCAGTGTGCCACCCTAAGGGGCTCTAATTAGAATTCTCTCTGGTTCATTTGGGGACAGTATCTCCACTATACATTGTGTATCTTATTAGGTTGAGACATGCAAAACTACTGATATTTGGACTACTTTTAACCTTCAAAATCATCAATTTTATGTAGTTGAATCTAATAACATATTCCAAATAGTCTCTCTACCCCCATCCCCCACTCTTCTAAACTGCAGTCTATATTTTAAATTCTAAATAGAAACTCGTTTTCTGCCACGTATTCCCCAAGTTTCCATGAAATTTCAGGTCTCAAGAGCATTTTCATAGACATTCCTAACAATTCGCAGATTGGTTCCTGGAACAGCTTCTCTACACACCCTAGAGAAATGCATGCTGGGCCATAAAGGGACAATCATAGGAAACTGTGAGGACGTAAAGTTTACATTAAGCTCCTGGCAGCGTCTCAGGCACTTCCAGGCTTGGTGGTGGCGTCCCTTCCCCAGATTTTATGAAAACATAGTTTCTCAAGTCTTGATGAGTTTGCAAATGTGCCAGTACAGCCCTGCTACTGACTGTCATTGGCAGTTTTGTTTTGTTTTATTTTATCAGCGAGGAAAAGCACACAAAGGCATAGGTTTGCCGAATGCCGAGACTAACTGGGCTTAGGTTCCATTCTGACTCTGCTAGTGTTCCCTTCACAAGCCAATAAACCCTTGTTTGGAGGTTTGGTCATCTTCAGGTTGAGTTATGGACACTTCACAAATCTCTACCTGTGCACAAAAGGATATCACCATGCTCATACTACATTGTCATGAGAAGTTTTGATGATAATAAATATAGTGTAAATAATTATCCTATTGCATCGCACATTGAGATTTTAATTATTCCTCTTTGTCTTGGGGTTGCAAATGATTGCAAAAAAAAAGAGCTATGATGATCTAGAGATATGTGATTTATTCAGCATCTTACTCTTAGCACAGTTAATGTGTCTCAAATTCAACCCCATTAGAGAAGTTTTCTCCAAAAAACTGCCTTAAATTTAAAAGTGATTTTGCCATTTGAATGGAATGTCTATGTTAATGAGATGAATAATCTAAAAAGAACACAGCAAAACAAACAAAAAACAACCAGACTGTCATTTATTAATATAAACTTATATAGTGGCATATGCTATTGGATACATCAGAAATTCATAACACACAAATTCGTATTGGAAATACAAAAATCAGTTGAGAATCAAGTGCTAGTGTTCCCTTCACAAGCCAATAAACCCTTGTTTGGAGGTTTGGTCATCTTCAGGTTGAGTTATGGACACTTCACAAATCTCTACCTGTGCACAAAAGGATATCACCATGCTCATACTACATTGTCATGAGAAGTTTTGATGATAATAAATATAGTGTAAATAATTATCCTATTGCATCGCACATTGAGATTTTAATTATTCCTCTTTGTCTTGGGGTTGCAAATGATTGCAAAAAAAAAAGAGCTATGATGATCTAGAGATATGTGATTTATTCAGCATCTTACTCTTAGCACAGTTAATGTGTCTCAAATTCAACCCCATTAGAGAAGTTTTCTCCAAAAAACTGCCTTAAATTTAAAAGTGATTTTGCCATTTGAATGGAATGTCTATGTTAATGAGATGAATAATCTAAAAAGAACACAGCAAAACAAACAAAAAACAACCAGACTGTCATTTATTAATATAAACTTATATAGTGGCATATGCTATTGGATACATCAGAAATTCATAACACACAAATTCGTATTGGAAATACAAAAATCAGTTGAGAATCAAGAAATCAGGTTGACAGCACCACAAATGTCTTACTCAGTCTGAGCAGGTGTGTGTATTTAAAAATAACAAATACCTATAGGAGACTGAGACTGAATATCATAAGACTGTGCAAACACATCTGACACTATCTCCCATCCAACAGCAGGAATCTGCAGGAGTCCTCCAGGAGGCCTGGGGTATGATAAGAGACAGCAAAGCAGAAAAATGGTATGACCGTTCTTTCTTTCAACCTTCACAGCCAGCATATGTAGCAAGTAGCAACCGCTGAGGGATTTTTGTTCCTTCTCACCTGAAGGCATGATATAAAAGGCTAGTAAAACACACACAGGCATTAGTGAGCAAATTAGAGAAAGTGAAAGCAGAGCTTTGACTGAAAAATAATCCACATTAGTCACCAAATTATCTGATCCCTAAGATGAAGTATAAAACATAAATGAAATGAACAACTCACATCAAAGGGATAAATCCGACATCACATCTCTTAACGCTTTTTATTTCACAAGCGTGCATCCACTACAGAAGTACTGGTGTTTCACAAAGTACACGTCCTGGGCGAAGGGCTTTCCTTTCACACATAGCTCACTGCCTCAAGGTCCTCACAGGCTGTCGCCAGTGTCGTTTCAGACCTTGTACATGGAGGCTGCTAGGAGCACTGGGGGCTCAGTCGCCATTCCTTCTCACACTAGCTTTATTCTGCCACCTGTCTGCACTCTTCCCATGCATGTGTCATAGTTAATAGTAATGGGAGGGGTGTGGAAGATTATTTGAGCAAATGGAAAGGTGCTGCTTTAATAGGTAAGTATTTTGGCACCTGGAGCAGTTACAAATATTGGCTGAATGGAAAGTTGCTCCCCAAATGACTGGCTCCCCATCCTTGCAGAATTAGCAGTCAACCCTCTTGGTTGTTCTGGGGAAGATTCTGTGCCCAGCTGATGAGCACTCAAGCGATGAGATACCAGTTCTGGCTGCCCATGAGGATGGTACAGTTCTGCCCTGAATTGCCTGAGCTGGTCTTAAATAGTACCCGAATAGGCAGCAGTTTCAGAATCTGGGCTCACCCCAATTCATCCTCTCTTGAAAACTTTTATACGCCATGAGATACCAGTTCTGGCTGCCCATGAGGATGGTACAGTTCTGCCCTGAATTGCCTGAGCTGGTCTTAAATAGTACCCGAACAGGCAGCAGTTTCAGAATCTGGGCTCACCCCAATTCATCCTCTCTTGAAAACTTTTATACGCATCTCAGAATGCTAAATCAGACTTTCTTCTAAATTTCCTGTTCTGGATGCTGATTCACACTCTCACCTCCTACTAGTACATTATTACGACTTTTCTGTTCATGCCTTCTTAAGACTACTGCCAGATTCATGCCTATGTAAAGTGGTGGTTTTTTGCTCCAATTAGATTATTTCATAATCCAAGTAGAAAAGATGTTTTTTCCCTCCACTTGCCCTCGTGATATTGAGAGCATACTCCCTCACCTCCCCTTCCTAAATTTAGTCCTCTATCACTTACCCTTTACATCATTCATTGATTCACTCAACAAACATTTCTGGAGTGCTTGTTATATGCAAGGCACTGCTGAAGAATGAAAGGCCCTACTCTCAAGGAACTTAGAGCCTGGTTGAACCTGGTAGAACTTAGAGCCCTAACACTTTCCATGGTTCATTCTTTCTAGCTTTTAGTACCAAAGTGTTTCCAGTTTGGAATGTTCTCAAAGAGCTTGAGTCATTTTAATGCAAATATTACACCATGTGAACACTTAGTTATTTGCTCAGTGATTATGGTATGCCATGCAATAGGAAGAGAACATATCTTTTGCTCCTGAACAATGGGATTTTACCTCTCATTCAAAACACCATGGCATGCATGCTAATACTTCTGCCAATAAGCAGAAACAAAAAAGAAACAAATCAAGGCATGTGCACACTACACACAAAATAGTTCAGCTGATAGTTGAACACTAAATTATTTTAAAGCCACGTGTTTATGGCTTTGTCATGTGCTAATATGACAAAAATAAGTGCCTGAGCTACCATAAAAGAACCCCCCAAAAGAGAAATCCTTGAAATACTGCACCAGTAGCAGTGCCTCCGTCTGCTGTGTGACATACAGCAAGAAGCACCAGCAGGCATTTGTTAACTCTGATTTCATTCCAACCTGGGCTTTCTCCTATTTGCTTTATTCAAATGAATCACTTACTTTACTGAAACACTAACAAAATAAAAAGCCTGTAGCTAGCAAAGCACACAGGCTTGTCTATTATTGGACTGTGCAAAGCCTGGGGTAGCAGGAAAGCATGGTGGGTTTTTTAAGCTTCCACGGCAATGCTGGATAAAAAGGCCACGGTGCATTGATCCTGTTTTGCAGCACCCTCATCAGGGAGGGATGTCTCAGTGCAGAATAAACCAGTCGGGAACAAGGACATCTCCCTGGGCCTAGGGTGAAGTGCACCACTAATGTGCTCTGAGACGCTTGCCAGGCCCCTCCTTTTCCCAGGTTTTGGTTTCCCCCTTTGTAAGGGGGAGTCCTCTGTGCCTGAAGTCTGACAAGAGAGGCCCGAGGTTTCTCTCATGATCTGTGGAGGACTCTATTTTAAAGCACACTGAAAACACTAGGGGAAAAGGGCTCTGAAAAAGCAACGTACAATTAGAGGCCACGGAGCAAAGGCCATCCAATGGAAACAATGAGCAAATACATACATTGTGCTGATTGGCAGAATTTTTAATGAAATCTGCATGTCAACAATTTGTACTCTGCTGTACAGAGGTCCAGGAAAAGCCCAAGTAGGAGAAAGCTGTGTGTAGGGAAGGCAACCAAAGGCCTCAGACCCTACTCACTCTGAGCTCTGCTACGGTACGTTCCCCAGTCCTCTGAACTCTATCAGCTAACCTAATTGTCCAACTCCTGTCCTAACATGAAACTACTTGTTTTCTAAGATCAGCCTTCCAGAGGAGCTATTGGTAGTTGCTGAGACTATTCTAAGGGATCCACAGGAATTACTCTACTCCAACACTCTGGGGTCTCAGTGGTTCTTTGTCTAATGAGGTAGCTCAGTTGTGAGTTGATGCATGTGATGTGTGCCGTCTGCCACTCAAAGCTATAGGTTTCCCTTTTTTATCTGCAAGATTATAAAAATACCAGTATTTTCCCTGTTTTATAAAAATGACCTTAGAAAAAAAAATACACGTGGATCCCCTCCATTAAACTTCGGTTCCGTCTTGTAAATTGTTGTGAACTCTGACTTCCAGATTCAATTTTTTGACTGTAGCACCTTTGAATGTGTAAGTCCCCTCGGTTTCTCTCAGTATGTTGACGTTCCGCACAGTGCAGTAGTGTCTGTTCACGTTCTTCTCCACCCTGTCTGGGTTCTTCTTGGGCACATCCACCTTGGTATTCAGAGGGTATTCCTCCAAAATGTCTTCTGTGGGCTGCTTCTTCCTCTGTTTTTGGCACTTCTTGGTGATGAAACAAGCCACCAAAAACACCAGAAGCAGAACCATGATAGCGGCCAGGGCACTGCCTATAGATGCCCCAGTTTGGGACAGAGAAGCAGCTACAACTGGCTCTTGCATTTCCAGATTCAGGGACTTCATATTTGTGCCATTTTTGACTTGATCTCCTTCATTGTCATAGATGAGGGAATCGTCAAGGGTCAGCCGGCCACTGGGGTCCACCAAGTCCCTTCGGTTGCGCCTCAGAGGGGCTGTGAGAGAGCGCTGGACCCGGGGCCCTGAGATGGTGTCAGGGCCAATGATGTAGATCACCTGGAGATACCACTGGTGTCCTGCTTCCACCTGCAGGAGCGGGGGAAACAGGGAGACAAACCGAATGTGTCATTGCTGCCCACAGACCACCTCTGAAGAAAGGAAATGGAAAGACAACTGCCACATATGCCTTGACAGTTAAATGGTTTCAAGAAGAGCATTAGCAATGTTTTGTGTCTACTAATAGTACATATAGAACTGAACCAAATATTGGGTTCTTTTTATTTCCAAATTAGGGTGATCTTGGGTCAGCTACTCACATTCTTTTCTGTTTCCCTACCTATGAATGGAATAGCCTAAGAATTCATCTTTCATGGTCTCTTTAGCTAAGTGAATGTTTATGATTTGTTGGTCTTCATTGATAGTGGTGAACTAGTAGGGTTAATAACCGTACTTATTCCTAGTGACCTTCTATTGTTTATTATGCTAATTTACTATTTGTTGATGAACTTCAGCTAAAATGAAGTCACTTAACAAATATTCATTAAACACCTACTCTGTGCACAATACACAAAAAATGACAAAAATTTACTAAATCTAAACACTTCCTGGATCATCTCCTTAGAAGTCAGACCATCAAGTACTTTATTTTCCTCTCATCTGCTCCCACTGAAATCCTCCATGGTTTTGAAATAACTTCGAAGAGTGATAATCTGAAATCCAGGGTCATGGGTTACTATTAGGAGACAGAAAAAAGGTAAAATTTGATCTTCTAAGTGCATGTTTATTGCTGGAACTTAATTTTTGCTTATCAAATACTCGTAATTCTTGCCATTCTAGATTGCTGTACCATATTTATGATTTAGTTAAATGTTTTCCACATGCCTGTAAAAGTCAGCTGGCCCAGCATAGAGCCAAAAAGGTAGGCAACATAAAAGAACTTAGGAAAAATTGGAATATTGTATGCAGCCCTGATGCACACAGTGACATGTGACTATATGCAAATTTTAAAATTATATCATTGCTTTGGTCTATTGGGGGTCGATGGTGAAAAGTTTGGGTGAATGATAAGCTTAACAACAATAAAAAAGACCTGCAAGCAAAAATGTTATAAAAAGAAACTGACAGTCCAGAGATAATGTAGTCTTCCTTTGTGCAAGCTTTTGAGTGGATTTGGTCCTAAGTTGCTATTCTTCTCACCAAACTCACCTTATAGAGTGCATCCACTTTCAGAGTAAATCCATCCACACCTGGCATGCTACTGACCACGTGGAAATCAGGCAACTCAGAAGCAAAGTGAGCCTCAAAAGGCACGTCATGGAAGTACTTATCAGTCACCTCTGGCTGACTGCGGTCCTAGAATTTCAGAAAAAAGAAATGCAAGATTTAGAAGGACAGAACCACTGTACTGGTAGATAGCAGTCGCTGAGAGGAGGTAGATGCTCTCTGCTCCTGCTTTGGGTTTGGCAGGAGTACGTGTTGGAGAAGCCCTCTCCTTAAATCAACAACCACCCTCTGGGCACCCACTGTCTTCTTCAAGGGAGAACACTTGGTGGCTCCTGTGATCTCAAAATGCAAAGAGTGGGATAGCCTAGACCAATAATTCTCAAGCTATTTAGTGTCAAGACCCTTTACACACTTACATCAAGGACCCTGAAGAGTTTATGTGGTTCATATCTATCAATATCTACTATGTTAGAAATTAAACCTGAAAAAAAATTTTTTTTTTCCTTTTTGTCTTTTTTTGTGACCGGCAACGGATCGCAACCCTCAGTGTCATGCCCGTACCGGACCGGGACCGGCAACAGGATCGCAACCCTTGGTGTTGCCCCTGCACCTCGCTCAGCCAGTGAGCGGCCGGTCTGTATGTGGGATCCGAACCCTCAGCGGGAGTCTTGACTATCATGTGAGTCTTCTTCCTATTTTCCTGTCTTTATTTTCTTCAAACCTGAAAAATTTTTAAAGAATTATTATTTTATTTTATTTATTTATTTATTTTAAAGATGACCGGTAAGGGGATCTCAACCCTTGACTTGGTGTTGTCAGCACCACACTCAGCTAGTGAGCCAACCGGCCATCCCTATATAGGATCTGAACCCGTAGCCTTGGTGTTAACAGCACCGCACTCTCCTGAGTGAG